>NC_137206.1:8369499-8381999 GCF_960531495.2 Zeus faber | reverse complement strand
TTGTGGCTCACGCAACATTTTCTCCCTGTGCAGGCACATCTTCCTGTTTGACGCAGCGGTGATTGTCTGCAAGCGACGGGGGGACAACTACGAGATGAAAGAGACAATAGAGTTGCACCTCTACAAGATCACCAACAACCCCACGTCGGACAAGGAGAACCGCAAGGTCCGCGCCCCGACTTTCTTTCCTGAGACTTTCCCGAAGCGTCGGGGGAAGGGGGGGGGGGGGGGCTTGGCAGAACCTTTGACCACGTATGTCCAATATGCTGCGTGGTTACGTGCATCGGGGCTAATTATTCATGTGAGATCAACCCCACAATTGGGCCAATAGGCCTTGTCAGGCTTCCGACACGCAATTAACAGCCATACTGGGGCAGAACGGCGACACAAACAAGAGTCACCGGGTCTGGAAGCTAACACAGCCCTCACTAATGATATTTCCTCTCCCTTTTCTGGATGTTCCGTTTGCATAAACAAGAGAGGCGGAGGATTTTAGCTGTTGTATGGAAACGCAAACTCAACACCAATAACAGAATGGGATTTTGCTCTGTTTTGGCACTTGGGCACACAATCGCTGCAGAACCAATTTTTTAAATTGTCTTGTTCACTTACCAAAATAGTTTTCAAGCTGCTGGAAAATTGAACAGTGCAACTTCTCCCAGATGGTGATTTTATTAAAACGTGGCTTGAAACCCTCATGAGTCACAAGCACACACACACGTACACACTAGGGGTTTCGCCAACTAGTCAACTCGTCGACTACTATAACCACTAGTTAGAGCCGTTGGCAGCAGCTGGCGCTAGTCGTCGACCAGATTGACAATAATAATTGTATAAGCAAATTGATTTCAAAAGGTGTAGGCGCTGGATTGATGCCTGGAGCGAGCAGGCGCAGGCCGGTGACGTGGGGGCGAAAGCGACGTCGAGAAACAAATGGACACAGATTCCCTGACGTCATCCGGCCTGCCCCTCCCCACGCCGGGAAATAGCGATCCAGGACCGTTCAATCCAGCGCCCACATCCGTATTTACATCTATATCATCTTTCAGCTGTGTAGTGTTGAAAAAATATCACCGAACAACAGAACCGCCTCCACGCTCGCACCTCCACCGGTGGAGCAGCCCGGCGGTCGTGAGTAAAGATCCCAGATGTTGGACGATGGACGTTCGACGTCGTGGCGTAACGACTGTCAAGGCGCCTGATCAGCGTTACTGTACTCAGTTGAACAGCTGCCTCAGCTGTTTTCATCACACAGTTTTGCGCCGACAACAGACGTTGATCGTTCCTCATCCTCGTTACCTCCAACCTTCCCTGCTTATTTCTTACACGATAGGTAAAATACGACTCGTCGACTATCATTGCGAAAAAAAACAACCTGGCAAGGAGTAAAAATCCGTGGTGGTGAAACCCCTAGTACACACACACACAGCGATTTATACCTGTATTCACATACACACAGTGACGCACAAAACAGTGATTTGGGGGATAATGATTGTGTAAATGAATCATCATGCGAAATGCCACAGGTACATGCGCACGCACACACACACACACACACACACACCCTCGAATCAGACTGTGCTGGATAAGAATACAAAAGTGAAGAACCACTTTTAGGAATGTTTTGTCGTGGAGCATTTTCCTCCACATTTATCTGACTCACTCACACTAAGATAAGATAGGACTTTATAAATGGGGGGGGGAAATAAGGAACTTTAGGATGGAAAGACAACAGGCTATAGTCTAGTGTGACAAAATGGTCTTCGCAGCTCGAAAGGAGGCAGGGAACAGGTGGTCTTGGAAGCTAACCAGAGCGGCCGCCAGCCTCCTCCAGACGCACAGGAGCTCGGCGCTCACCACCCAGGTCTCTGCTTTGGGCGCCATTTTATTTTCTTTCCCCCAGAGTCCAGACAACACTGCTAGCTGATTAGTTCCCACGCCGTGGCTGCGTATGTATGAGGCTAGGGTGATATAGTCGAGCAATCTTATGATACACATTACGGTGTTGCTATCTTCGTCTCTGCCTGTCTTCCACTTCGGGTTTGCCCTGTGTTTTTTTTTTTAAATTTTTTTATTATTGAAAAAAAAAAAAAAATTCCCGTCGTCAGTACGTCCATCTGCGTCGACGGTCCTCTCATCCTCCCGTCCTCCTGTTCGCGCTTACAGCAGGTCTCTCTTCTTTGATTCGCCACCTCCTGCTGTCTCCACCTGTCTCCGGGATTCTGTCTTTTTCCGCCGCGCTCCCCAGTCAGCTTTCATCCCGGTCCTAAATTCATTATTCATTTTCTTTCCCTTCAGAAAGCCCCTCGCTCTTTTTTTTTTTTTTTTTTTTTTCCCCCCTCCTCACCCCTTCTAATCTCCCGGTCTCTTCTCAAGTCACTGTCTCTCACTGGAAGGCGCGCGAAGGTTATTTCACGTCCGCTTTTTCCGCGCCATATTTTCCGCCCTACTTTCAAGACTTTCATCTCCGGTTGAGTTTACTGAGCTCTTGACCGACTGTGATTGAAGGCCCAGTCAGCAACGTTGGACAATTAGCGCCAAATTGCACTCACATCAAATGGAAGCCGTTGAAACGACGCCGACATCGCCAAACGTGTCTTACTTGGTGTTTGTTCAAGTTTTTGCTGTTCCCCGACTTGTTTTAATCCTTTTTTTAATATTAGAAACCTATATGTGCGAGTGGCCAGACTGTCGGACGCTGATTTTTTTTTTGCGAATCGGGGGTAAAAACATTTTCAATTCTTAATTTCGATACTCACTTTCTATTTTGTTTTGGTTCAAACAACAACGTTTTCGTTTACATTTTATTTGAGAAATTGGATTTTCATTTTTTTACATGTTTTATTTTTATGTTTAACCTTAATAACCTTGGTGTGTGTGTGTGTGTGTGTGTGTGTGTGTGTGTGTGTGTGTGTGCGTGCGTGTGCTTCTCCCCGCAGTGGACCTATGTTTTCTACCTCACGCACAACCAGGGCCAGAGCGGCTTTGAATTCTTCTTCAAGACCAAAGAGCTGAAAAAGAAGTGGCTGGAGCAGTTCAGCATGGCCATGTGAGTTGGCTCGTCGACGAACGCGGGGCGTGCGCCTCCTGTGATCTTTTACTCACAAAAGTGCGATACGACGGCGCCGTGTCTCCCTGTCTGCGCTGCGCTTCCGTGGACGGAGCGCGGCGGAGGTACGTCGCCCGTCCTGTTCTTCAAGTCAGAGCACTGCAGCTGACTTTTGACACCCGAGTGAGCTGAACGTGCCTGCCCTGCCACAATCCAACTCAATAAATAAGGAAAAAAGCGACACGGTTAAATGCAGCGACCCGTCTGGATATAAGAGAAGTGTTATTTTCCCTGTGAGGGCGGACGCTGGACCGGACAGAACTATGCACTTCGTTTATACCGGAAGGGAGCAGCCGACTCGATCCCCTCAGCTCAAACATTAAAAAACGTACCTTATTCATCTGTGGTCCAGCTTCACAGCTCAGCGCAACTGAAGCAAATATTAATCTATTCAGAGGTAACAGAGTACGTGTACTCTGTAAGAAAAACTATTCATACCCCTGTACATCAAATATTATATGACCTCTATTACAATCCATGCTCAAACTATCTTTGCCTTAGTCAGAGGTGGACCTTCCAGGTTTAGAAGTAATAAGTCTTCCCCTAGTGTTCTTTTTTTCCATTTACTTTTTTATTTATATTTATAATAGAAATAGCGACTCATGTGCAATAAAATATAAGTATAGTACAATACTCCACAATGTCCTCCATCCTTTGCACTCCTGGAGATAGTTGTCCTGCCCCTTCCAGAGTAGTAATTAGGCGACAAATTTGCAGGTATTAACAACATAAACAACAATAAAATGAATAAAAATCCCGCCTTGGAATTTCAAACTCTGATCTTGAATCTGAGAAAGACTTAAGGGATCCTTCAGTAAGCAAGTGTTGAAATTGATGTATACCATAATCTTTCCACTTTGTGAACACAGACTTTCCAAGGTGGCAGATGTGAATTGGAGGAAAGAGGAGTTAAGCCAGAGATTCTGACAGAAGACCCACAAAGCTTCTTTACATCTAAGCCCAACGAGTGCTGTAAACCACATAGGCTCTCGATACTGAGTGTCGTGCATCTACATTGTTAATAAATGGCAGAGCGGCCAGAGAGGTAGGAATGCAGAGTTCTTCCTCAATGTCTGTCCAGTGAGCAGTTTTGGGTTTTTGCACCCAACTAATCAGGCGCTTTGTCCGGGCACCCCGGTCGTACAACTGGAGGCCTGGGAGTCCCGCCCCCCTTTCTCTTTGGACTCAGTGAAAATTTTGAAAGCTTTTCTGGGTAGGGAGCTCCTCCAAATAAAGAGGCTTATCAATTTATTTATGGATTTAAAAAACGTTTTATCTAAACAGGGCAGTGACTGGAATAAGTAGCTAAATCGCGGCAATACAAACATTTTAATGATGTTCATTTGTCTGAGAAATTAGATGGGGAGCAAATTCCAATGTTCCAATTCTTCCTTGAACTTTTTGAGTAGTGGGGTGTAGTTTATATTTAAAACGTCTTTAAGTTTGGGAAACACATTCTGCCCCAGTCCACTCTGTGTCCAGGTGAAATGATCTTGAGTTTACTAGAAATTGGCGAGTTCAACAAGAAGGCATTGGATTTCGCCAAATTAATTTTGTAGCCTGATATAATTCCAAATTTGTTCATGAGCTTTAGCACTGCTGGAATTGATCTTGCAGGGCTGGTTAGGTACGAGATAGTGTGATCGGCATACAATGAGATTCTGTTCTCTATTTTCCCAATGTAAATTCCCTTAATCTCGCTAATAATCTGTATGGCCTCCATGAGGGGTTCCATCGGCAAATTAAACAAGAACGGGGATAATGGCCACTCCCTGCCCGACAGCCTCTAGACAAGCCAACCTTTTCAGAAAGAGTGCCGTTTACGCATATTTGGGCTTGTGGATTGCTGTGCACGGACTTCATCCACCCAATACATCACCAAAATTACATTTCTCCAAGACAGAAAACAAGTATGACCACTCGACCCTGTTGAAGGCTTTTTCTGCGTCAGGTGATAGCACTAGTGCCGGTCGATCGTGTAGCACAGAGCGGTCACCTGGATCTAATAGCCTCAGAATGTTATCAGCAGCGTGTCATGCCTTCATGCAGCCGGACTGATCAGGAAGAATAAACTGGGACAGTAGATGTCCCAATCCATGTGCAATCAATTTTGATATTATCTTGAAATCGACTGGGAGTAGTAAAATGGGACGGATTGAGGTACATTCTGCTATGTCTTTATATGATATTACAGCTGTCTTCATTGAGTCAGGGAGGATTCCGTTCTCAAAGAAATCCGTCAGCGTGGATTTGAAAAGGGGCTCAATTTTAGGCCAAAAGGCCTTATAAAATTCGACAGAATATCGTACAAACCTGGAGTTTTTCCCAGAAGGCGGTGGCCTAATTGCTTGCAGCACCGCCTTCGAAGTAAATGGAGAGTTCAACTGTTCCTTGTGCTCTTCGGAGATGGAAGGCAAAGATACCTTTTCTAAGAAGATACGGATATCTGATTCTGAGTTGTTTTCTGATGTGTACCGCTGTGTTTAGAAATCAAGGAATGACAGAATGAAGACTTTATTGACCGTATGTCGTATTTTAATTGATCTGTTGTGTTACGTATACATTTTATTGTACAATCAACACGTTATTTTTTTAAGTTGATAGGCCTAGAGCCTGCGAGGCTTATTACCGTATACGTTGATTTTGTCTGGTGAGTTTTTTTGATATGTTCAGTTTGAATATGATTAAGATTACTTCTAACAGCGTTTGGCTTCCTCACATTTTCCTCTGTGGGCGACAGATTCTGAGATTGCTCCAGGTTAATAAGCTCCTTTTTTAACTTGTTCAGTTTGTTAGTGACAACTCTTTTTCCCTGCGGACGTGTATGACATCGGCTGTCCTCTAGCCACAGTTTTAGCTGCATCCCATATTTACTGCAGAGGTAACAGGGAAGGCTGCATTGTCCTGCCGATATTGTTCCAGCCATTGTCTGATGTGGTTGCAGGCTTCAGTATTTGTAAGAAGTGCAGAGTTACATCTCCAGTGATTGGTGGTGTGTGTCTGTTGAGGAAGGGATGGTTGAAGATAGACTGCAGGGTGGTTTGATAGTGTTTAGGTCCGATGCTAAAATAAATTACGGAGGAGAGATGATCCTGGGGTAAAAATAAGTCCTGCCAAGAGTACGTTTTGTATCTGGCCGAATAAAAGGTAGTCTTTCACTGTGGGGTTCAATTCCCTCCAGACGACCTGCATCGTTGGAGAGATCTTTAAAGCCTCTGATGCGTATCTGTCATAAATTTGGGGCAATCCTCATTCGGTGCATAAATGTTAAGCAATGTGAGTTCTTGGCCGTAAAGCATTGCTCAAACTAGTACCTACCTGCCCTCAGAGTCATTGTGTTGCTCTCTAGGTATAAAAGGGAGATTTTTGTGAATGAGTATCGCCATTCCGTTTTTTTTGCTTTTAAAACCTTGAAAAAATAAACCTGTCCTATCCAATCTCTCTTGAATTGTTTGTGCTCCTCACTGGGGCGGACGGGTTTCCTGTAGGAGGGCAGCGGCCGCCTCTTCCAGTTTCAAAAATGTAAGAACTCTTAATTGGCTGACCTCTGGTGTAAAATGTCATCACATTTGGTGCGTTCGCCATACTGAGATTTCTGTGTTGCAGTAGGTTACACACAAAGAGGCCAACCTAAGGAAAAAAACCCACGAAAGACCAACAAACAACAAGAAGTCGAAAAAAAAACAACAAACAATCAACAGCCTTGTCCCCAAATGACAAGGACTAAACACTCGAATATTCAGTCATCTTTTTTCGCTTCCAGGTTTGCAATCTTCTTTGTAGCTAAAGCCGACTTGGCTCTGTCTAGCTCTTCCTCTGTGGTGGCGATAGAGGTCTCGGCTTCCTCAATGCGTTTTTCCTTGGCTGTCACTTCTCATTTGATGTCCACCGGGTTGTTCTCGAATGCTGTAATGGAGTTGGCCATTACGCCCAGACGACTGTCTACTCCATCCAGCTTTGAGCCGAACTCGGAGCCACGTTGTTGGCTTCGCGCTCTCGGCCAACGACAGTGTCTTCAAGCTTTGTGTGCTTGTCTCGCAGGCTTAAATGAAAATGTCTCGCTCCTTCGCCTACGAGGGCTTTTAACATAGTCAGGTCCGAGTTGTGGGTCAGATTTGAAAACGTTTGTAAAGGTTTGGGGTCGTTTTATCTGTGAAGTTGTGCAGAGCCTTCACGTTATGCAGCCATCTTCATCAGGGTCACATGACCGCTCACTTCCCCCGGTGTTTTGAGTCAACCCTCTTGATTTGCCAATTGTGCATTGTCCCGTCTTGTCTGTATTGTCGTCAAGACCAAGTCAAGGCACCATTGGTGTTAAAACTTGAGGAGGGACCCAGACCACACCAGAACAGTAAAAGTCAAAAAATAGAGACCACCGATCTTTTATTTTATTTCCTTTTCATTTTTATCCTAAAGTCATGAAAAAATAAACTGCAGTTTTCTCTTGAAACAATAGGGAATCCGAACTGTCTGAGTCAAGTTTGAGTCAATACGCTGCAAAGTCAGACTCTAAGCGGAGTCAAAATATGGGCTCAGGTTCTCAAACCTCACATCCATTCTTCTTATCCAACATATACGACGACGACCAGAGCAGGGACCTCCCTCTCTGTCTTTAAGAAGCACTTGAAGACCCAGCTCTTCAGAGAGTACCTCCTCTCCTAACTTACAATTACTTAGCACTACTTAGCAGTATTTATTGTTACACTAATGTCTCTGTCGCAATGTAGCTTGAATGTTATTCTCCCTTGTAAGTCGCTTTGGATAAAAGCGTCTGCTTAATGACTAAATGTAAATGTAATGTAAATGTTATACGGATGCCATATGGAAACACATTTCTTGGACCGAGCCTCCCAATGAAACACAGCCACAACAACGGAATCTCGAGGAAGATCAAGATCAAGGCAAACACGGGTGAATCGCAATTATTTTTGGTGAAAAATCCTGGCAAAATAAATTAAAACGATCCCCCTGAGACAGAATGACTGAGAGGGATCTGAAGTCGTGGATCGGGAAGAGGAATTAAGAAGTGATGCAACAACGAGAAACTTGGGGTGGGGCTTTGCTCGATTAACGTTGGCAATGTCTCGATGGAGAAAGAGGAGAGGAAGCAGTCAGCAAGCACCTCGGCAGGGGGTGATCTGATCTGTGAACAGCCCGTTTCACGTGCGGCCGTTTTGGAAAGTTTCCCAACCGGCCAGTTGTTGTGCTCTTTATTTTATTTGGAAATGTCAAAAATCAGATAGGAGGTTTTTCGTGCTATAGCTGGAGAATTGTTTTGAACTTTTTGTTCCCTCAAGTTTTGGAGTAACGTTCCCTCAAGTTTTTTTTATTAATGTTCCCCTGAGCTTTGGAGTACAGCTCCCTCATGCTTTGGAGTAATGGCCCCTTAAGTTTTGAAGTGATGTTCCCTCAAGTTGTAGAGTAATGGTCCCTCAGTTTTCAGAGTAATGTGTACCCTCAAATCTTTGGAGTAAGGTTCCCTCAAGTTTTGAGGCAATGTACCCTTCAGTTTTGGTGCAACGTTCCCCAAAGCTTCAGAGTAATGGGAACCTTACTCCAATGTTCCTTCAAGGTTTTGGAGTAATGGTTCTCAGGTTTTGGAGTGAAATTCTCTCGAGTTTTGGAGTAATGTTCCCTCGGGTCTTTGAGTAGAGATCTCTCAAGTTTTGAGTTAATGTTCCCTCGAGTCTGGGAGTAATGTTCCTTTAAGTTTTGGACTAAAGTTCCCTCATGTCTTGGAGTAATGTCAGAGTTCGAGCCTCCCAAGCAGCAGCTAACATACTAAGTTCTTGTCCTCCAATGGTCCCTCTTTCAATTGAACATTCTTAGTCGCTCCAGATTTTCCTTTGGAACTTAACTCGCAGAAGTTGGAGTGTCTCTCGGTCAGTGTCTCCCCTGATGGGTTGCCAAACTCAATGACTCGGTGAAGAATTCGGGGAATAAAAAAATAACAAATGTCTCTCGGCCTAATGAAGCGGTGGGGCTTATGTGAGGCCACGATCACGTTCAAGTACCATAATATAGCCTTTATAAAATTAAAAAAGGAGAGGAAGAAAAGCAATTTGGGGGATGGCCCCAGCCCCCCTCCCACACACACACACACACACACACGCGCACGCACGCACGCACGCACGCACGCACGCACACACACACACACACACACACACACACACACACACACACACACACACACACACACACACACACACACACACACTCATCTCTCTCTCCTCACCTTCTCCAGCCAAGTCCCGAAGGGATGGGGCTGAGTTTTGAGTGCACTTCAAGCAAGGCTGAACCTTCGCCTGTCTAGCTGTCTCATTGTCTCCTCCAACTCCACTTCAAAGAGTCGCGTAGCAGGGAAATGTTACTTTGGCCAAAGAAGGGCTGCAAAGCTTTCTGGAAAAAATAACTCCGCTCAGTTTTCCTCATTACGTGGTCCAGCTCAACCTGGAAACATGAGGCCACGACAAGCAAAAAGCCCCTCAACTATTCGAATCACTTACATGTTGACTTCTACGTTATAGTGACCGCTGATTATATGCTTAATTCAAAATATATTATCTGGTGATAGCTCTATGTTTATGGAAAGGCAAACCATTCATTTTTTAACTTAAAATCAAAACTTTTTGAGTTATCCAATATAAGCTGGTCCCTCACAATTTAGAATGTCCTTTCAAAATTGTCAAACTCTTCAAAACGGCGGTGAAAGTCATTTTTATTCCACCCGCCAGATCTAATCCTTTTTTCCTTGCACAGATCCAACATCCGCCCAGAGGACGGCACCAGCAACTTCCACGAGTTTCACATGCACACCTTCGAGCGCATCACTTCCTGCAACTCCTGTCACATGCTGCTAAGGTGAGCGCTCCCACTCGCTCACTCACTCACTCACTCGCCCGCTCACTCGCTCGCTCACTCGCTCGCTCACTCGCTCGCTCACTCGCTCACTAACTCGCTCACTCACTCGCTCACTAACTCGCTCACTCACTCGCTCACTCACTCGCTCACTAACTCGCTCACTCACTCACTCGCTCGCTTACTCGCTCGCTCACTCGCTCGCTCACTCGCTCACTCGCTCGCTCACTCGCTCACTTGCTCGCTCACTCGCTGACTTGCTCACTTGCTCGCCCGCTCGCTCAATCACTCGCTCACGATCGCCTGCCTGCTTGCTCGCCCACTAACTCGCTTACTCATTCACTTGCCCGCTCACTCGCTCACTCGCCCACTCGCTCAATCATGCACTCACTCACTTGCCCGTCCACTCACTCGCTCGCTCGCCCGCTCGCTCAATCAATCACTTACTCACTCGCTCACTCGCCTGCTCGCTCCCTCCCTCTCCCACTCACCCACTAACTCGCTTACTCACTCACTCGCCCGCTCACTCGCTCACTCGCCGGCTCGCTCAATCAATCGCTTACTCACTCGCTCACTCGCCTGCTCGCTCGCTCACTCGCCCGCTCACTCACTAACTCACTTACTCACTCACTCGCCCACTTACTCACTCACTCACTCACTCGCCCGCTCACTCGCTCACTCACCGCATCCAGACCATGTGCTTCCTCCGGAGGCTTTCATCCGATGGAAAGACTTGTGTCGTCAGTTCACCTGAAATGAAAAAAGAACTTGATAAAAAAACAACTACCGGTCAAGGTGTTTCCAGTCGACTCACTAAGAAGTGAATTCACAAGAAGAGAGAATGTAACTCTGACCCCAGCGACGTGCTGTGACCACCCACCTGATATTGCTCATTGTGTCTTACGCGCATTGGTCTCGCCCCCGAAAGCGGTGTTTGGCCGTGGTAGTACCGGCAGCCTTTAAAGGGGAAACCCACCCAGGTTTTTCGGGCTCAAACCCAGCTCTCCACGTGCGAAGACTCAAAAAAACCCACCCCACCTAAAAACGCTGCGACGTCCCCCCGGCGGCTCCGGAAACTCCCCGACCGAGCGGGGGCCCGGCGCTGCCGACGCTCACTCTCTTTTTTGCAGACGCGGCTCTTCGCCAGCCGCAGAGGGAGACTTGTAAACGGCCACGCATTGATCTGTTAAACGAGTGTAATGGAATTTGCTTTAAGGACGACGCGTGGCCCCCCGTCCTCCGCCCAGAAAGACGAGACCATTAGCCGAAAAACATCAGAGGACGTCGGCGCTCTTGCTTTCCCTCCGCACGCGGCCCTGTCTGTTCTCTCGGTGTGCCTCACTTAAAAAGCGGTCCATTACACTTTGGTTAATGAATCACGATCACACACACACGCGCGCACACACACACACACACACACACACCTGGCTCGCTAAGTGGTCTCCCTCGCATACTGTATTACCGAAAAGGGGTAAAATAAATAAATAAATAAATAAAAGCCGTCCCTCAACACTCCTTCAAGGGAAGGGGTTTTGGAAAGCGGAGGGATAATTGAGTGAACAATGTTCCAGAAAGTAGTAAACAAACCAACTTCAACTTGGGGGGAAAAAAAAAAAAAAAAAAAAAAGCAAAGGCAGGAAGCAAGGAGGAACAAGTGGGGAGTCTCCAGAGGAAACCCAAGTAGGTTTTTCCGTCCGACTTCACGTTCTCCGCGCCTCTGACGCCGTCACGGCCAGGAGGAGGTTTGTCTCCGGTCCTTGAGTTCACCAAGTAAATACCAGTCGTCCAAGACCGCGGCCAAAACAACGGGGCGGCGCGAGAGGCCCCTGGAACGTACCCGCCCGAGCGCGGGTGGAGGTGGAGGGAAGGGCGGCTGTTGAGACCCCCCCCCCATAAAAAGGGGGGACGAAGTAGCGTTGAGAAGCTCCGACACGGGGTCCAGTCCAAACGGCGTGAGGTAAGAGCTGGACAGCGCCGGGACCGGGAGCGACAGGAGGCGCTTGCCTCTCGGAAGCCATGGGCCTGGAACCTTCCAAAACCTTCACAAACTCGCGAGATCCGCCGCCGTCGCCCCTTTTACGGCACCTGTTGAAAATCAAAGGCAAACCTGGAGGTTTTACGGTCGGTGCCGCGACTCTGGCTTAAAACTTAAATTAATTACAGCAGTACTTCCACGTCCCTTTACAAGCTGTTCGTTGGCGAGTGGATGCAAATCAAATTTGGAAAATGGGCAAACGGACGCCGCTTCAAACATGGCGCAATATGATCGGCTCATAATAGGAAGCCACTTTGAAGGTAAGTGGAGCGTGATTCGCTTAAAGCGTGGCGAAATCCGATTTGCCAAAAGGAACTCCTGGCATGTCATTTTGTGGCGGCCAACGCATCCCAGAATGCAATTACGCGGCGGTCGGCGACAAGTGAAATTGGCCTCGGCTCCCAAAACAGGTTTCCCAAGGAAAAGGCTGCACGGAAAAACAACAAATAACAAACAAAGTGAATATTTAGCAAAAAAAAACAAAACAACATCATCCAA
>NC_137206.1:8256999-8364499 GCF_960531495.2 Zeus faber | reverse complement strand
ACGTTCATGACGTCCGACTGCTGCACTTGGGTGGAGCCACGCAGTGTAGACCAGAGAGCCAAACGTGTCATCCCCGGTGTGGATGTTTTTCACAGTTTTCAGAGGAAGATGAGACTGCAATTTACAATAGGTGTTCCGCAAGGGGTCCGAGAGGAGGGAGAGCGTACGAGTACAAAACACAGCAAATCTCATAAGTCACCTGAAAGGTTGTCGTCACAACAACGATGCGTTAAAGGAATATGAAGTAGCCAGCGTCGGTGCACGTAAACAGTGAGTATGGTTGTGCCTGTTCAACAGGAATTTGAAAACTGCAAGTTCAAGTTCAAGTTCAAGTTCAAGGGATTATTTGTCACATACATATACATGGGGTCATACATATATGCAGTGAAATGTCATACACACAAACATATGCACACGAACATGTGTTTGTTTGCGCGTGTGTGTTTCTCACCGCAGCAAAACCTGCATTGTCGCGCATTTCTAAAATCGCCACGAGCCGCCAAAGAAGTTGAAAAAACCTTTCTAGAAGGAACATTTTTACAGATTTGTGTTCCTCTGTGGTTTTTTTTTCATCCTTCAACATATTTTCAAAACCAAGTTTGATTTATTTAATTTTATTTATTTTTTTTTTCCTTTAAACCGACCGTCCAGGAGAAGATCATTCCTCCATATTCCATGTGATATGAAGTCACAATGTGAAACCGTTTTGATAAGAGTTCAACCTTTAAATCCTACTACTTTTACAGACACACACAGACATTCTTGTGTAGGTGCGATAAGGTAAGTTTAATTTAGGAGGATTTAACTGTGTATTTAATACAACACAGACAATTAATTATATTATATAATTATAGAAGCCAGAATGTGTATGTGTATGTGTGTGTGTGTGTGTGTGTGTGTATATTTCGCTCACACACATAATGCTCTTGGATGCACAGCCACCGAGTTCCTTTGGTTTTTCTTGAGACCAGCCTTGACCAGACCAAGGACTTTGACAGCTAATGGCGCATTTGGAACCCCAATATACTGGACAGTGTGGAGGCAGTGGCTCAGGAGGTAGAGTGAGTTGTCTAGTAATTGGAAAACTGGTTGGATCCCCAGCTCCTCCTGATAGCGTGCTGATGTGTCCTTGGGCAAGACGCTTAACCCCCTAACTCCCTGCGCACCGCTACATAGCAGCCCACTGCTCCTAGATACGTGAGTTACTAGGATGGGTGAAATACAGAGAAATGCATTTCGTTGTCTCAGTACTTAAGCAATGACAATTAGCTGAATATAATCCAATCTACCTGCACTGTATGATGTGGTCGCCACACACATTCGTAGTCTGATTGATACCACCCTAAGCGACATAAGTCTTACTATGAAGATATGCACTTTTGATGTTCGTCCAGTGAGTATGTAGTTTACCGGCTCAGTGGCTGGATGAAGACTTCAACATGAAAAGGACAGTATTGCATGCACAGGAGTGCTGGGGTTCACCGACAGGGATCTGCAAAGCTCGTTTGGGCAGTGGGACACAACAAAGGATGGGCAGCCTGTGCAATATGGCCACACATTTTACAGCTTGCCATAAACGAGGGTGTACTGAGCCAAAGAAGTATATCCGACCGTGTTTTGATTGGGAGGAAGAAGGGAGGGCATATCAAGCACTCCCAACTTGCTGCATCCCGTCTGCAAGATTTACAGAGACAATAGGGCGTGAAAACCACATGGCTCCCACACCATGTACTGTAGCCACGCAGTGGAACAGCACGTTTTATATGCTGAGGAGTTTGTAGGAGTTGGAGCAGAAGTGAGTGCTTGCCACATATCGAGTACATCATCAATTACCTGCATCTCTAAGCATATATCAATGGGTGCTAATTGAAAACATTTTGACCATTCTCGATTCGCGTGAACAAATGACTAGATACTGTATATTAGCTCAGCTACAACCATAGTAGCAGACGTGATCCCCTCCGCCGAAGCCTGAACACGTCTGTTGAACAAGAGCGTTGGAACAAACCAGGGCGTGAAAACCAAGAGCACCTCATTCACAAGCAGTCGACCAGCGATTCGGTCACATCCGTGCAGCGCCCCTTTTGTTATCTCGCGACAATCTTGGACCCTAGATAAAAGGACCTCCACTTTAACCTTGGAAGAAAAGGGACAAGCAGCAGAAATGTGGAAGAAAAAGAAGAAACGGCAAGGATGGTGCAACAGCTGACAAGCCAGACGAGCCGCGAGCAAAGAAGACCGGGACGGACGGCAACAACAATTCCTTGCTGGAAATGCACAATGAAATCCCGAAAGAGAACACAGATTTCACAGAAAAGCAGGCAGGCACCCAAACGGAGGTGCGGGTGACTTGTTTAGCGCAATTCAATGTTTAGATTAACAAAGCTTTCAACTTCTATTACAAAAAATACACCAGAGCATGATAATATTGTTATTTGGTTCTACTTTTAGATGGGATATCTAGGATAGGATAGGATATCTCTCAGATTCCCAGGACTGAGAGCCCAATGGAATACTGGAGAGGCAACAAATCCTGTTTCCCAATCCTGGAGCCAACTTGCACGGAAACACCTGTCAGCCCCTCGCGCCAGCGTCGACAGTGAGCGTTTGTTTTCTGCTCCTGCTCATGTGGTTGATGAGAAAAGAAACAATCAGATGTGAGAAGGCAGAGATGCTTCTTCTTTTTTTTTTTTATCAAGAAAAATCTCCCCCTCGTGCCCTCGAAAGAGCATAGCTTTCCCCTAACCCGGGCAAAAGGACGGGTGTAAACAATGCAAGAGCAAAGAAAATGGACTTTGTAAAGGTTGTATGAGGTAGGAGATGTATTCAGCTTGTATATTAGGGAAACATAAATAGAAAACTTGTCTATTTGGGTGAAAATGTGAATGTAAACAAAACAAGTTGCTTACAAGCAAAGTCCTTTGGATACCTTTAAGTATAAAATAACATAGGGGCCAGTCTACTATATGCCTCTTGTCATTGTGTTCTATCTGCAGGCTGCGCAGCCATAGGCTTTCTGTTCTATAAAAGCCTTTATTTTTGTAGTTAGGGATGCACTTTACTTTTTGCTTCAATTACTTGTGTTTAATATATTGACATGTTTGATTTGACAGATGATGTCAGTGCATTTAATTAATTTAGAATTGTAAAGCAAAATGTTTGATCCGCTTTCTGTTCTCTGAAAGCCAATGTATATAAAAACCCACCTTATCCTCATGCACTAAAAGTAGCATAGCTGTCCTCACCCTTTTCCATTTCTTTATTAAGCATAAGAGTCTACTATATATCTTTATCAATGTGTTTTATCTCCAGACTAAGCAGCCATAGGCTTTCGGTTTTAAAAAAGCCTTTATTTTTATATTGAGTTTATTTTTATATTGAGTGATGCACTACTAATAACTGTACGACTGCTAATAACCTGTATTTTATTCTTTGACATGTCTGATTCGACAGATTATGTCAAAGCATTTCCCTTAAGCAAGCAAAATGCAAAAATTAAAGCCAAGGTATGTTTGTGAAGTTTTTTGATGTACTTTACTAGAAAAATAAATGAGCCATTTGAAGAGTCAGAACTGTTCTTTGTTTTTGTGTCAGTTAGATATGGTCAGGTCAGAGCTTTGCAATATTCAATCATCCATCTTCGCTCACTACATATTTTCTTACCCTCAGGTGTACATAAACTGCAGGTTATGAACTTCTTTTTAAAAAACAATGTGAAATGATCAGTTATCTCATCGGTATCGGCCATGAGAAGCAGGTAATTATTTGTTATCGGCATAAAAAAAAAATAATTAAATAAAATAAAAAATCCATCTCGTGCATCCCAACAAAATCCAGTGGATTCTTCAAAATCCCAGTACTTATGAACACAGTTGAGTTATGTGTCGGAAGAAACGTTTTCTTTTGAAGATGAGTATTTCCCTGACAGTATATCTGCGCTGATGTATCCAGGACGACAAGAACGCAGTGAAGCAGTCAACAAAGTGCAGACAGCACAACAACAACAACAACAACAACAACAACAACAACAACAAACGCTATCTCGTCTCTATCCGTCTTATCGGTGCTAGATAACAAGATGTGCACCAGAGCGCAATGTTGCTTAACCGGAGGATGATAATGAACAATCAGCGACTCTCAAATCACTTGGGGCAATAGACCACCACTGATGTGTGTGTGTGTGTGTGCGTGTGTGTGTGAGTGTGTGTGTGCGTGTGTGTGTGTGTGTGTGTGAGCGACTGATTGGGAAAATGTATACCCCTCATTACCGACTGTAATCAATGCTTTGAATAGTTTCATTGAGCCACCAACACCCTTTGAATGGTAAATACGCCCTTTAGACTCAAGACATTACCAATCTATCCAGTTTACCACGTGCGCATAGAAGTACGTATCAACAAATTGACGTAGTTCCCTTCAAATCCACTGAGGATTTGTCAAACTTTGAGCACCTTTAAGATCTTTCAAACGCGACTGAGATTCAAAGGGAGCCCGCTCGACAGGAAGTTGCCTTGCAGACGCCAGAACGAGCTCCTCACCGTCCGGTTCCTCCGTTGTGTGCAGGTCTGCCCAAGATGCTGGTGATCAGGAACTACTTCGGCGTCCCCAGCCCCGCGTCCGGTCCGCCGCTAAACGTCCAGACCGGAGACATCATCGAGCTCATCTGCGCCGACCTTCACAGCCCCTGGTGGCAGGTCAGAGGTCACACGCCGTCTCGCTCTCCTCCCGTATCTATCCCTGCTCCGCTTGGCCCGACGCCTTCTCGACGCGTCGTCGCCTTTGGTCTCTCGACTCCTTTAGACTTTAATGCCACAAGCCAATGTGACATTTCGACATCCAAACAACATCTGGTCTGTCTCGATGGCATGACGGCAAAAGTTGAGAAATCGTAACTTCGTGCAAGGCTGTTAAGTGGCGGAAGAATGCCTATAAGCTTAGAACGCAAACTGGCGATTGGAGAATAAAGATATTCTCTTTTGTTACAAAGCCTTTTAATAGGTGAGCCTTTGAAAGGTTTCTCCACTTAGCGCTTAGAGGTATTGTTATTTGGCTGTCACACCATGATGACATTTTCCAGCGACAGCGCCGCCTGAATGGTGGAGACCTGAAGACAAACTGTTGTTTCCAGCTGCTTAACTATCGATGATACAGCATGTAGTTTATTCCGTATGATTTAAATTTGAAAGCATATACTCTCCATGATGGGCACTTGACACGTATCGACACGGCAACAGTCCCAGCTCAGTGTATTTCTCAAGCGTGGGTGCATATTTATCTGTACAGATGGAGTCGCCCCCTTCTTCATTAATCTGCATGAGAGAGTTCTGTTGTGAGGTCGATCACATTTCTACTGCACCAAATACCGCAACCAGGGCCGGTCCCACAGAGGCCACACTTCTGTGGCCTCTGTGTATTTGTAAATGGGTAACTGTAAGTGGTTTCTGCAATAGCGGACCGGGTTTCGGTTGGGCCACGCACAGAGCTCGACAAAGGCTGCGACGCCTCCTCCGCGACGGCATTGATTTAAACGCGTCCGCGAGGCTTTTCTCCATCCTTCCTGCGCGGCGCGGTACAGTGTGGGCTCGGCGGCTGCACCGCATCAAGGACTTTTCCAATCAAAGCGCGAGCCCTCGCTACCTTTGTGCGGCATCGGGCCCTTGAAGGGTCGATGGTCCTTGAGGCAAAGGCTCCTCCCTTTTCTTTTTTCTTTTCGTTCTTTTCCATAAGCGCTCGGGTCGCGAGTCGCCCGTCTCCCTCGGCGCGCCGGGGCCATAAAAAAAATAAAAAAAGAAGCCCAACAAAAGCGACGTTTCCACGCTATGTCGCGGTCTCATCTGCGCTGTTAAGAATGCACTGATGGAGGCGCCATTAGACCAACCGTGTGACTTTACGACGGCTGTTATCCAATGAAGCCCACATCCCGGGGACGCTCGAGTCCCCTTTAAACCTCACCCGGATGAAAGCGAACGATGCGGTGAGAAAAAGTACTCAGTGTCGGCACGTACTGTTAGATCATGTCCCGCTGAACGGCAGCTGGAACTCTAGTTTCAGGCTACAGATTTAAAAAAAGATTAAAAAAAATAATAATAAAAAGGGTCAGTCAGTCCAAAAGAGAGATTACCGCACTGCGCTGCCCCTTCAATGTGAACCTGTGCCGCCGAAAAACGCCACACATCCGACGCCGGCACCCGAAACTAAAGTCATTCATGGGTTTGACCGTGGTGGCTGGACGTTGAGCTTTCGTAGCCGCTACTGATGTGTGTGTAAATCTGATATATTGACACCTTAAGTTTTCCGTCATTTATGATGATTAAACACTGCTTTCATCATGTAATTCTATATAATGCTGATATCAAAAGGTGATAGACAGACAGACAGACCGATTGATAGATCTAATTAAGTTTGTTAATATTATTCTCACATTGAAAAATATAGAAGATAATACATACATGCGTATTAATTTTGTTATTTATTTATAATTTTATTCTATAATTGTTGTAAAATATACCAATCATTGCTGTTTTTGCCAGTATTGTAAGTTAGTGTAACCATCCAGTTATATGCAAATTGCAAATACAGAATATGACCTTTATAGAGTACAGGTATATCTATATAACATATATTCATTAAAATAATATAACTTCATATTATTGAATGTCAATATTTTTTGATTGTTAGACTCTCCTTCTCATTTCTTCCCCTCTGTCTCTCTCTGTTTTCCCCTCCTTCCCACCCAAGCCATGTTATTTAGATAACAGCCATGTTCACGTTGCACTGCTCTGTGTCGCAACCCTAATTGCTTTAGAATTATGAAAACAGAGTGAGCGTAAAGCAATTATCTCTCTCTCTCAATATATATATATATATATATATATACAGTATATATATCTCTCTCCGGTTCCAGGGTAGGATCCTGTCGACGAAAGAGGTTGGCTTCTTTCCAAGTGACGCGGTGAAGCCGTGCCCATGTGTAAGCAGCCGTTCCTTCTACAGCTCTTCTCACCTGCCATATCTTTTTTTTTTTTTTTTACCAACGTGCCTCCATTTTTGCTCACAACAAAGTGCCTCAAGATCACCCAGACTGTGGAAAGCGATTTTTTTTCCCTCCCCCCAGCCTTGTTGTGGGCTGATGTATTTTCTCTTATTTTTTATTTTACCTGCCATAAAAGAAATAGCCTCTAGGCCCGGTCATGTAGGAAACACGGAAATTAAGCCGGAGGTGATGCAAGCCATTTGTTTATTTTGTTATCAATTTCACTTTAGCAGAAGGAAATACAAAAGAAAAAAACCAAAACGGGAAGGGGGACAAATTGTTCCGGGATCGTAGAGCAAAATAAGAATGATAAACGACTGATGTGATTTATTCACCACCTGAAATATCTGGGGTTTTTTTTATCAATGCCCTCTGTCCAATGCTCCATTTCACAATGTGAAATTCAGTCAGATATTCACCTGCTCCAATTACACAACCCTACCAACAGATAACACTGTACATCACTATTCCTGTACACAGCACTCTAAAGATAAAAAAAAAGTAGGTTGATTTATTGGTGTTGTTTAAAAATCCCCAGTTCAGCAGACACAAGTACAAGAAAACATTGGGACAACTGCCAAAACCAAACCAAACCAAACTAAATGACACTTGAATTTAATGTTTTTCCTCTCTCTCTCTCTCTCTCTCTCTCTCTCTCTCCCTCTCTCTCTCTCTCTCGCTTCTCAAAAGGTTCCAAAGCCGGTTGACTACACCACCCAGCCATGGTATGTTTTACAAGCCAAATATAGTCGTTATATATAAGGCAACCCTGTGTTGCAGTTTCCACATGATTTTGGTCTGTGCTGGGTTGCGAGTTTCACCTTTTGCTTCAAATGTTCACCCTCAAGAGTGAAAATTGAAAACAGAAGGTGGAACTTGTCTTCCGTTGGTGTGATATTCCGTCGTCATGGGCCAGCTGCTGCCGCATTTTGCGGTTTACTAGTTTAAAAAGGGAATTTGTACTTATCGAGTTACTCTTACAAGACATTCAACTCTTGGATTAGATTATGGGTTGCCAAAACATAGGCGTACAGAAATAAAGGAGTGATGAGCTTGAATTCCCCTATTGGATAGCAGAGTAGAGCCAGTGGAGCTGGTGGATGCAATGGAGGTGGAGGGATGCGCAGCCACATGGCAAGCAAGCAGCAAAGCAGGTGGAGAAAGAGAGATCACCTCCTTTAATAGGCTGCTCCATATGGGCGTGGCAGCATGTGGCGCCGTCAAGTTGGCTGGCAATGTCATATCAATATTTCCTCAATATCAATAATTTGAAAATATTTTGGGATGGCAATTGGTGCCTTCATTGAGATATTTGCACATAAGAAATATATGAGAAGCAATCCTTATTCATTTGGACGATATAACCAAGCAGGCAGGCAGAGGCATTGATTAATAAGGCTCGAACAGTCTGTGAGGTTCAGGAAATTGCATTAATTGGCTGTAATGCAGCCTTAAAGACAACATTTAACTATATTGTGATATTATGATAACCGGAATCCCATGCCTTATTTGGTCTCATATCACAATATCAATATTACATCAATATATGGCGCCCAAGCTTACTTCAAAGTGTACATTTTAAATGGTTCCCTGTTGGATGCGGTTTCCAGGTTTGCGGGGCCAATGGAGCGACTCCAAGCCGAGGCGGAGCTCATCAACAGGGTGAACAGCACCTACCTGGTCCGCCACCGCAGTCGAGAGTTCACAGAATACGCCATCAGCATAAAGTAAGTCGGCGCCCATGTAATCTTAAGACTAAATAGGAAAATATTCATTTTAACCAAAGTTTTCTTCTCCAATCCACAAAATGTACTTTCCCGTAAGTTCCATGAGACAAACGAGCCACCTCCCTTTTTTTCCTCCCTGATTCATTTTGAATTCACTGCATTTAAATCTTATTCATAAATATATACTGATGAATGTTCATGTTCATGAATCTTTCATATTTAGTGTTTGTTTGTTTGTTATTAAACAGGAACCAACCTGAAATGTTTGTTGTGCATGTCCACTAGCAGAAAGAGTGTTTTGAGTGTGTGTGGTAGTGTGTAAAACATACATGTTCATACACATATACATTCATATACTGTATATACAGTACCAGTCAAAAGATTGGACACCCCTACTCATTAATTTTTTTAAATTTTCTGCATTGTAGAATAATAGACAGACATCAAGACTTTCTCTCAACCAGCTTCATGTATATATAATTAATATTTAAGAAACCACCCTTAAAATTGTTTGTGCATTATCTTCCTGAAGTATGGAAACATGATTAACCAATTACCATCGTGGCTGCATTTGTAATTAGAATTCAGTGAATTAAAAGTTAAACTCCAATATACCTAGCTATACACATATATATAAGTATATAATATTATTTCAATATTATGTATAGCTGCAGGCAGGGGGTCCAGGTCAGTGAACGACCAAGCGATATACAAGCCATATTAGCAATACTGAAGAATTTATGAAGGTTAATGTTCTAACTAACTACAATTGAATATGACATATCACCAGTGCTTAATCTGTGCCGGATCCTGCCAGAACATGATCCGGGATGATCCGGGACCTATCTGATTGGATCGGGCACCTCCTGTATTTTTTCATTCAAACTCTTCTCTAACCGCTGTCCTCCTCTTTAAATATTCTCCCCTAAATCTCCCGTATCAAATATTTAAACTTTTCGCCGGCCTCCGCGACGGAATTACGGCCGGATTTTCCGTAGCGACCTTACAGCGATGCAGAAAGCGGGGCGCCGACTCTTCTGCGCGTGTCTGCTGAGTTTTGCGCTGCAGTGACGGACCCAGTAGACGCCGTTTTCTCTGGAGTATCGCACATAAATGGCTCGATTAAAAACCATGGGTTGATAGAAATGTTTTTTTTCTCCTATTTATTAATTGCATGGAGGCTGTTTGTTGCTTGTAGCGAGGAAGCAGATGGAGGATTTGGACATGGTGGTCTCGCGTAGCCAGTGATAGAATGTTGCGGATACATGATTATTACTTGTATGATAATATAATTGAATATTAATAATTAAAAATAAAACAACGGCTTATATTAGCAGAAATTGTTAATAGGCATGCATTGTCATTTAGCAGTTATCTCTGAATGGCGTGATCAACTGGCATGGCTATATGATGTAATGAAAAGTCATAATGAACACTTATACGGCCAATAAATGCCTCAGCATATGTTACTTCAAATGTTGTAATACAGAAGGTATGTTTTTTTTGGCAATTCTGTTATTGCAATATAATCTCTTCCTGGAACATTATCGTTAGTTTACCAGACATTTTCATGTTCTGATAAAGGCCGGTTCCTCTCACAAAACCATCGTCTAGGTCACTTGTCGTCCATGTGCAAACATTCTGGATATTGTTCTTAAGGACCGCTGTCAAACTGAGAGCTGCACACTGCTTGTTCCTGGAGCCTCCAAACTGTGCATCATCCTGATGAAATGAGCCTCAACGATATGTGTGGGGAATCAACAGGTACATTTAAAGGCACTTCATCTGCAGTTACTTTTGTCAGCGATGTTGTTGCAACTTTTTGGGCATTTTTTTATTCGTTTTTTTAAGGGTTTGTTTCAGTCTTTGTTTGAGGGTTTTTTTTTTTTGAGTTTGGAGTCTTTTTTTAAGGGGAGAGTGGCTGACTTCTAAGGCGGCACGTTCTGCCTGCCGCTTCTTTGCTGTCTGAGACCTTCAGCTTTTCTGTGGCATCTGGGGCATCTGGGGCAGGAAAAGGCAAAAACAATGCAATTATTTCACAACACAGACACAATAAATACATATTCCTTTCACCGTGTAATTTATCATTGTTATTGTTATAAGTAACTACAATTCAGGAAGACATACAGTGATCATCCGCAACATTAAAACCACTGACAGGTGAAGTGAATAACACTGTCCATCTTGTTCCAATGGCACCTGTCAAGGGGTGGGATATATTAGGCAGCAAGTCCTTCAAGTCAGTCAGTTCTTGAAGTGGGCAAGCGTAAGGATCTGAGATACTTTGACAAGGGTCTAATTGTGATGGCTAAACAACTGGCTCAGAAAAACAACAGGTCTTGTGGGGTGTTCCTGATATGCAGTGGTTAGTACCTAACAAAAGTGGTCCAAGGAAGGACGACCAGTGAACCGGTGACAGGGTCATGGACGCCCAAGGCTCATTGATGCACATGGGGAGTGAAGTCTAGCCCGTCTGGTCTGATCCCACAGAAGAGCTGCTGTAGCACTAATTGTTGAAAAAGGTAATGCTGCTGTGATAGAAAAGTGTCAGAACACACAGTGCATCACAGTTTGCTGTGTGTGGGGCAGTGTGGCTGCAGACCAGTCAGAGTGTCCATGCTGACCCCTGTCCACCCCTGAAAGCTCCTACAATGGTCATGTGAGCGTCAGAACTGGACCATGGAGCAATGGAAGAAGGTGGCGTGGCCTGATGAATAAGGTTTTATTTTATATCATGTGGAAGGGCAAGTGCGTGTGCATTGTTTACCTGGGGAAGAGATGGCACCAGGATGCACTATGGGAAGAAGGCGAAGGCGGAGGCAGTGTGAAAAAAATAATTGGAAAGGGACTACCAAAGGGTTCTGAAGAAACCCAGAATCACACGTGACAGGTTCACACATAACACTTCCCGTGAATCATCACTAACAGTAGAACAGCTCCAGGCGCGCTGGCGCAGCATACGTGCGCGGGGCGGAGCGGGGCTTTTGACCGTCTACACTGGCCACATGGTGAAGCATCCCAAGTGCATCGACGTTGTGGAAGGGAGAAGAGTGTCGGGAACAACAGTGATTTTAATCTTTTTTTAACACAAAGTTTGATGACACGTTTTATGTCTGAAAAATGCTTTTATGAGTTATCATGTGGAAGAAAAACTCTTTGTTAACTCTTACAACAGTTTGATCTCGTTCACATTGTCTCACAATGTGACCTACCGTCTCTGACACTGCATTCACTTCAAGTTAAACAAGGAATTTCAGTCATCTCGTTAAAAAGTATTACGAAAAATGTTTTTATAGTAGTCTGCCATAAATAACTCATTATATCATTTAAATGTGAGCTAAGTTGGGATATGTTTGTACGCATTACATATATGTTTGTTCTTTGTGTTGAAAACGGATCTTGATCAATTAGCAAATCCAACAGCCCACATTTCAATTTATTGCACTTCTTTACAAAGTCATTTCTATCTGGCTTTATCTCATGTTTCTATGGAAAAGGCTCACAGGGCCTTTGAGCGCAGTTCAATGGACAAAATCGACCTCTCGCTTACGGCACTCCGCACCAAAGCGCCTGGCGCTTTTTCCACCGTCTTAACTACCTTGTACGGGTGTATTTTGTAAGGGTTTGTTCCATGAGCGAAAAAAGCTTAGAACTGCAACGGGTCCGACCTTGGAAGTTCCCTTCAACTAATTCCGGTCTGTTCTGTATGAACTTTGAATATCGAAGACTGGACATTGCACGATGTCACGCTCCTTATTCGTTCCGCAATTTACGTTGGTTTCCCCCATTTAAATTGCATGCTTTTCTGTCGGTTTATATCATCGACGGCTGATTCCCGCTGTTATTTTATTACTACCTCTGTTCTTCTGAATGTGCCACTACGGAGCAGCGAACACAGAAGCAAAATAAAGCACTGGCAACAAAGCTGCATTCGTCAGGAGATCATTAGTTGGCCAGAGGAGTTGAACGCAACACTAAATATTAATAATAAATATTTCAGTTGTTTTGCCTCTTCAAGGAAACAGACAAATATCCGTTGCAGCATTAAGCATTAACAAAAACTCAAAAAATTGGGAAATTATTCTTAGACCAAATCAACCCACTCACAGCTATTGCTCCACACTGTTTGCCTAACACTTTGCGTTTCGAGACACAGAGTATCTCGCTGCAAATCACGCCGGCCCTGCCGCGACGCCGCGCCCGTGTTTGCACTCGCAGGGGAGCGAGACGGAGTGCGTCACTGTTTTTGCACGGGCAGTTTTTCTTTTTTGTTTTGTTGTTTCTTTTTTCTTCTTCCCTCTCTCTCTCTCACGAAAGAGGCCTTGGACATGCCCGGGTCAGTGAAAACTGAATCCAAGCTTCACGCCACTCCCTCTCCCCCGCCCGGGGGGTTACCGCACCGGCAGCTCGGCTCTGCCAGCGACAGAAACATCCCTTTAATCTTCATTTAACTTCCTTAAGGTTCCCCCCCCCCTTTTTTTTTTTTTAGGGCCTTTGTGTTTCTTGAGCACCAAAGTCTTAATTGCTTGTGTGCGCACAGCGGAGCGGTGCTCTGAACGCACCGTGGAGACTTGAGTGTGAAACCGCTCAAGGTTATTAAAGAAGCTGAACAATGAAAGGAGAGGAGTGGAGGGCGTGGGGAGGGGCCGGCAGTCCCACATAGCTGCAGGAACTTAAAGAGTCGTCGCTCAAGTGGATATGTCCTCTCACGCTTCGCTCCCTCTCTTTCTTTCTGCACAGCAGCCGGCAGCACGAGGGCACATTTCTGATGAGCCCGACCGAAATAGTTTGCCA
This sequence comes from Zeus faber, assembly GCF_960531495.2. Lineage (NCBI taxonomy): Eukaryota > Metazoa > Chordata > Actinopteri > Zeiformes > Zeidae > Zeus > Zeus faber. The sequence continues at coordinate 8,350,945 of NC_137206.1, read as the reverse complement.
AACTAAGCCGTGGCCATTTTAATTCACGGTGGCCCAAGAAAAAAAAAATACCGCGTCTCGGTTGAATCTCATCGGTAATAGCGGAGCGGAATTTGAGAGAGGGAACGTCCGCTTTTATCCTTCACAAAAGGTTGCCAACGCGACCGGTACCATCAATTCACGTCTGTGCGACGTGGAGAACGCTTTATAATGTGAAGGATGCGGGAATTGCTGCAGCTTGTGATTTTACTTGAGTCGTATTTTTTTGCAAACATCCTGTTATTTCAAATGCAAGGAAGTCCCCCCCATGCATTACAGTGTGGGCAGTAATGGCCCCCAAAGACCTCAGGGGGAAGGGGGGACCGGGCCCCCCAATCAATGGCGGTGAACAAAGGGGGAAATTACACTCATAACTTATTCAATGGCCCGCGGGCAGTGGCAGTCTATACTTAGAAGAAAATAAAAAAGTAAAAATACTCTATATAATAATATATATAATATATAATATATAAGTACTGCAGTCAAATTAAAAACTCAAACTGAGAGTATTAAAAATTCTTGCACATTTCGATAGTAAAAGTACGACCTCCGGTGTGAAGACACATTCCCTCCTCGTCGCGTTAATCTCGGTTAGCTTAGATCGAAGGAGGGCTTTTACTTTGATACCTCGATATTTATAATTTGGTGACATTTCGGGGATGATCGTTGGTGCCTTCATAAGATATTCACGCACAAGAATTATTATAGAAACAATGATGATCAGAAATGTGGTTATTGTGGCCGAGCAGGTGGAGGCGTCGATTGGAACTCCTCTGTGAACGCCTGACTGAAATGCAAGACAACATTTAACAAAATGATGATTATTATAGAACAATAAGCAAAATCCAAGACGATATCTCGCCTCATATCAAAATATTGATATTATAATGATACAACACCCAGCCCTACAGTAGCTATGAGCGCTACAGGCTGTAGGCTCAAACTTCACAGTTAAACCCTTCAATTAGTTGTATCTAATCTATGAAGCCTGCTATTACAGGTAGAGAATACAGTCTTTGTTTGACTTTCGCATCTTATCTCATCTTAACGGTGCCATATCGGCTGTGAAACGTGGCGGGGTGGAACATGTGATACCTTGCAGTTACTTTTACAGTTACTCAGTTACTTTTCCCACCGCTGCCCTCAGGTACAACAACGACGTGAAGCACATCAAGATCCTCACCAAGGAAGGCTGCTTCTACATCGCCGAGAACAAGAAGTTCCGGAGCATATTCGTGGGTCTTTTCTTTTTATTTTTTCTACACGTTCTCTCTTTCTCGCCGCCAATCCCGCCTGCTGTGGCTCGTAAATAAAGCCTCACCGCCCATTAGCGAGGTGTCGAAACCTGAACGTTTTAGCCTCACGTGTGTGTTACGGAAGTAGCGCTGATTAGAGACGTACGTTTTGTTTTCTTTTCAGTTACAGATGAACTCAGAAAGAATGATGGCGTAAAGGCTCTTGGGTTTTCCTACTCCCAGGCCTTATTGCTGTCATCCGAATAATTCAAGAAAAACAAATTTAGTGGAAAAAATAAAAAATAAAAAAAGATCCTTATCGAGACGTCACCATCAGACCCAGGCTCCATTAATATAACCCGACTCCACATTCTTTTATCAGCTTCCATGCGGCGTTGAGTGCAAGCGCTCCATCACTGTTGACACGCCTTATTAACATTAATCTACGGCCTTCTAGTGTAACTGACGCTTAAAGGTGATTAATTATAGATCGTTCTCGCTGACCTTTCTGTGCGATTGTGTGTGTGTGGGGCGCGCGCGTGTGTGTGTGTGTGTGTGTTCTAGGAGCTGATTGAGTACTATAAGCACCATTCCCTTCGAGAGGGCTTCAGGAGCCTGGACACCACGCTGCAGTTCCCCTACCAAGAGCCTGAGAACTCGGCTGTGCACCGCGCCAACCGGCCGGGCGGAAACAGTGAGTTCTGACACTTCTAACGATGCTGAGAGACTAAACTTCAAAATAATCTTTATTTATTTTGCATCGTTTGGGTTTGGCGTCCGGGCTCCCCTGCCCGTCACTCCCAGCAAGGTGTACAGCAAACATAGGCATACTTAGAATTATAGGAGTGTTGACCTCCAATACCCCCGTTGAATAGGAGAGTACAGCCCAACGGGTGGATGCGGGAAAGGTGACGGGAGCGCAGCAAAGCAGGTAGGGCAGGAGGGACTGGCTGCTTAAATAGGCACCAGGATGTGCCACATGTGGTGCCGTTGAGTTGTCTGACAGAACTAGCTCCGCAAGCTACGGATCATTTATATTACGTACAGTTTCTTTGCTGCCATGTTTTTTGAAGTATACTCCCCGCGCTTTTACCTCGATCACTTACCGCCGATCATTACGATGGCCAACTATGTGGCAGTGTCGCTGCGGTACATCTCGACTCCTTTCCGCATATACAACCGGATTTTATAGCATTTTTATTTTATATCTGGAGTCGGAAATAGGAGGTCTTTTGCCAGCCAGGTATAGCTTGAAAAAGCGCTTGTCGACTCGTTGGGGGATGCCTTGGCAGCAAATCTTTTATTTTATTTTATTTTTTATAAAAAGAAAAGTTAAAAAGATGTTGTGTGAGAACTTTGAACTGATGGATGTTCTGGTGTGTCATCTGTCTGGCAGGGTTTTTTTTTTTTCTGGTTGGGGAGTGAAGGCTTGAGCGCTGCGACTCCTTTTCCTGCGAGTAGGAACAAGCTGGTTTTTTTTGCCTTCCGGAAGCAAGATCTGGCAGCGTCTAGAGACGCGATCGGCTTTTTTTTACCCCCCGTGGCTGTCACATGTTTGAAGATTTTTTTATTTAACCAGTTTTTCGCAAGGGACTGCAATCGTGACAATCCAGGCCTGGTAAAGACCTTGATCCAGGTTCACTTCTCCCTCCGACCAGCTTATAATACTTTGACCCGGACTTACATAACAGCTTGTTAAAAAACACCTTGCGCTGCCCTCTGCACCTGGCTCTTACATAAGCCTTCCAGAGGAATCCGAGAGGAAAGAAAGAATTTTTACTCGCCTTGTCCATTCTTTCATTCAGTCGCTTCCTTAATCCGGGGTGACACCTGCGTACTGGGAACCCGATGGGCGGAGTCTCGGAGTGGATGTGTCAGTTTTTCCGCGTAATGCCGTGGAGCCGCGGTGCCGCAGGGCGGCGGGAGGTGTTGAGGTGATGGGTTTGGCAGCAGGGTTGTACTGCTGCCAGCTCCCGGGGAGAGGTACAGTGCTTTTTGTACCGTGGTGGCTGTCAAGAGCCAGACTTGAGTCGTGTCAGGGGTGGAATCAGCTCAGTGCTCTGTAATATGTCACCGAGGTTGTCCTCTGAACCTAATTTATCTTAACATGCCATGAAAGGTCCAATTTGGTTTGATTTTTGAAAAAAAAAAAAAAAAAAACCCAAAAAAACATATTTGATGGAAAATCTGTTTCACCGGCGTGAAAAGTTTTTCCAGAGCGATTTAAAAGGGATGTTATACCAGAGGAAACATCTGCAAACCCAAGTGAGTCTCTTCGGGAGTCTCTGCCCACTGCTAGGGGTTTAGTGGGGGAGAGTCTTTCTGGCGGTGGATTGCCAACACGGCGAGAATCTTTTTGAATAAAACTAAACAGAAAGGCCAAATGGATCAAAAGTTAATCAACAACGATTTTCGGGCGCAGGAGGAATGACGCTTCGCTCTGCCTCCCGGTCGGCCGACGCGCCTGTGAGCCGATCCCTCTCTGCGAGGCGGAAAAAAAATATCAAGAAGCTCTCCCTGCCCCGAGTCAGGGGCAGCTGGGCGGCCGCGGGAAGGGGAGCTTGACCAGTTTCAGATTCAGTGAGTGAACGAGTGAGTGTATCTTGGAATCGCAACCTGAAAATATTTACTGAGGACTAAATTCATGTGGAGAAAAAGGCCGGGGCATTTAGCATAGATTCATATTGAGATATATTCACACTTTGCATTCCCCCAAAATAAATAATTTTGGCAGAGGTAAATCACGATTCAGACTCGATTGATGATTCACTCTCTGCCAAACTTGATAATTTTGATGAGAAGGAGGCTAAAGGTTTTTCGGGAGGCACACTTTTCATATCTCTGACCTATATCAGTTATCAATCCTACATATAGAAATAGAATAGATATAGAATCCCAGATATAGAGCTATCACCCCCGCATTCGTTTCCAACCGTACAAATGGACGAAGACTTGGAAAATTCTTTACCCACTCTTTTGACCTCAAAGAAGTCAAGAACGGATTCTCAAAGAAATATTTTTAGCGTATTGAAAGTCAATCCTGCTGGCGTGATCGCTGCAGCAGTGGCTGGTGGCTTTGACCCCCGACCCCAACAACAATCGACCGTCTCCAAGAGCCAAAGGCGAAAAATAGCAAAAAAAGAAAAAAAGAAAATCCTTTTAGACTTTTTTAGTGTTCATTCCCCCACTGAAAAAGTTAAATGATTTACGTCTGAATCCCAAAATGAGCTGCGGACTCTTGGTATGGCAGGCTTTTGCCGCTCTGAAGCAATCGTTTCAATCATCGCCGCAGTAGTGTTCAAGTGAGGTTTTCTTTGTCTCACCATATGCCATTGTGTGTAAACCGTAAAAAATTTAAATAAAACAGGAGAGGAGGCGCGGGCGGGTTGCATCATTTTGTACGCCCCCAATCTGCTCCTTCTCCACTTGAAAGTGATACGTACGCGTGTACGGGCCCAGAACAACAATCCTGACAGCTCCGCGCGGCAGATTTGTTTTTCTCCCGGCGTCGCCGTTCCGAGGCATCCTGCCTGGAAAACACCCCTCGCGTTTACCTCCGCGCGACTTCTGTGTCTTCCGTTTGCCGACCGATTTGCATTTCCGCCGTGCGCCCGTATGCTAATCGGCGCTCCGTGCTTCTGCGGATTTGGCTCTCGCGGCGGGCGTGTCCACGGAGAAAACCCTCTCTAAAGTGGTTGTGTCTGCCGCCTAAATGCCCGGCTAGCGCAGAGCTCCGGCTGCAACACCGACTGCCCGTGCAGTAAGACGCCGGACGGCATTAAGACGTGAGCGATTTCGTGATGTAGCTTGAACGTATAGCACAGAACGCTACCGTGCGAGATTGCTCGAGAGTTTACCCGGGGCTCCTAATTGGACTTCTTGTCGCAGTCGGCGTGAGCGTGTGTGCGCGCGTCTGCACAGGCGGGCGGGAGCCTAATTCTGCATCCCGCCGGGGGCCCCGCCGCGACTCACTTCTCTCCGACTGGGATCCTAGTGGTTTTCTTCGTCGGCCCCGGCGGGCGGCGGAAGTCTCCTCCTTGTCAGTTTCTCATATCTAGACTGGCCCCCGGATTGTTGTTCATGCTGAACCCCCCGCAGCACATCGACAGCCCAGACCCGAGGGGTGGGAGGGTGGGAGGGCGTCTCCGGAGACACGCCCTTGGAAAGCTTGGACCGGCCCGTGCTTCACTACACTTTGCGTCTCACACTCACAACTCCGTTAATGAACAACTGTACAGCCCCGGCCTCCGAGGACGGACGGCAAAGCTTGCGGCGGGTCACATACCTTTGCGAAAAGTATTTGAATAAACCAACATGCTTTTATTTTCTCCTTTGCTTCTCTCTCTCCCCCCCCCACCCCCCGCCCTGCTTGCCCCGCCATAGCCCCATTGCTCTGCGGTCTCTCTTTTGTAACGCCTGCCGGCTACAGCTTTGTACCTCCCTCCTCTGCTCCCTTCTGGTCAGGTACAGGTATCACTTTTCCACCTCGCTCTCTCTCTCTCTCTCTCTCTCTCTCTCTCTCTCTCTCTCTATCTTTCAGAGGCTGCTTGGCATGCGCGCGAATGGCTCACCGCACTCCCATCACGGCCTCCCGCCCCCTGCCTGCGCATCCACGTCACCTGCCGCTCATCTCCATCACCTTTCACGTCCGTCCGTCCGTCCGTGTGTGTGTGTGTGTGTGTGTGTGTGTATTTGTGTGTGTGTGTTGGTGTGCGCGCGTCCGTGCCATTTTCCATATTCTTTTGTCGTGGTTTGTGTGTGTCCACAAGAGCGTTTTTGCCAATATCGGGGAGGGAAGTCGGGCAACGACTGAAAATTGTACTCCAGTACTCAGGCTGGGAACGCCGGCGATGGCTGGTGGTTTCTTCTTGCAGTAACCCACCTGAGATACAATAGATTCGCAGTATCCAAGCAGAGAGGAAGCAACGCAAATTCTGCTCATATCAAATGGGAAAGTGTCAAAACCTCGTCAAATGTCCCAGTGCTTCTCCTCTCTCTCTCGCTCTCTCTCTCTCTCTCGCTCGCTTGCCGCTCCTCTTTCCTCCTCTGTATTCCGTCAGCGCCGCCGGGTGCGGCCGAGTTCCGAGGTCCCAGATCCCCCGCCCCCCCTCACCGCCCCCTCCCAACCTGTCAGCTTAGCTGGGCTGGTCAGGTTGTGGATTAGGGGGAAAAGAAAATCCCCTCGATGGGAGATCCCTCGCAACGCTGTCTTATCGCTGAACACGACTCCTGCCTCTGCTCTCTGGCTTCCTCTAAAACACACACACACACACACACACACACACTCCCTTCCAAATGATCTGGAACCCTACCACCAAATAACGCCCACCCTCGTATGTCGCAGGGAACAAGGCGGTGATGGTCGGGTTTCACATCGCAGACACCTTGTCCGCAGCCGCCACGTCCGGCTCCCCAAACCGAATGACACGAGCAAACCTTTCTCTCTTGCTCTCGATCGCACCATCCTGTGACGTCGTCACGGGGTTGGGCGAACCCGGCCCCAGCAAGTCCGCCGGCCGGAAAGGCGGTACGCAGGTACACAGACGGCGAAGGCCAGGGGGAGTCGTGGAGGTCGGCTTAGGAGACGGGTCACATCCTCCATGTTCGCTGTAGTGCATCTCCCGGGGTGAACGGGAGGATAGCGTCCATCTCCGTCTCGCGGGCGTGTGCGTGCGTGCGCGTGTGTGTGTGTGTGTGTGTGTGTGTGTGTGTGTGTGTGTGTGTGTGTGTAACTGTCGGCCATGCTCATGCGTATTCCCTGTAGTCACGTCGGTTCATTTAATTCTTTATTTTTGTTAAACTATCAAACTGACCGGGTTACTAAAGTCCTCTCTCTCCCTCTCTCTCTCTCTCTCTCTCTCCGCCTCTCTATCTCTCTCTCCCTCTCTCTCTCTCTCTCTCACTCTCTCTCTCTCCCTCCCCTTCTCTCTCTCTCTTCCTGCCTCTCTCTCACTCTCTCTCCTTCCCCCCCCCCCCCCCCCTCTCTCTCCCTCCCTCCCTCTCTCTCTTGCTCTCTCTCCCTCCCCCTGCAGTGTTCACCCCCAAGGTGATCGGTGTGGCGGTGGCGCGCTACGACTTCAGCTCGCGGGACATGCGCGAGCTCTCGCTGCAGGAGGGCGACCTGGTCAAGATCTACACAAAGTCGGGGGCCAACGGCTGGTGGCGGGGCGAGGTGAACGGCAGGGTAAGCGCTCCGCCTCCCCTCCCCTCCCCGCTCCACCTCCGCACAACCCCCTTCTCCCTCCCAAATCACCGTCCAACGTGTGAGGGACGAGGCGGTCGACCGCTGCCATCACGACAAGGGCCTCATCCACACATGAATGCATACCTAGTAAACCGAAATACCTAATAACACTTGGTGTCAAACAGCGCAGAACGACATGAGGAGCACAACAGAGCTCTGAGAATACTCCACCCTGGAAACACCGTTTTCGCGCGGACGGGAGGAAGAAGCGCAGAGAAAACGCTACGTTCGTACAAAAATGTCCACACAGGCGCGGCCACGGCCTTAACTTGAGTCGCCCACGTGTTCTTCCGTTCAATGGCCGTCCCTGCATCGCCGTCCGAGCAATTCATTGTTGTGCGTGAAAGAGTTTTTGGATGGTCGGTCAGAACCCTGTGGCGCCGCCCATTAGCGGCTGCCTGCACAGGCGCTCCTCGTTGCTTATGCACATTTTAGCACCTGTATCCGTTTTGTATCACTGTGTCCACCAAACACACATCGGCAGTGACCTCCTGCGGCCGCGATGCACTTGCGGATAGAAACATTTCCCTGGAAGATCAACTTTGGGACTTTTTATCTGTAGATCCAGAGTGGCCCCCAGAGATTTTACGCACCTACTGTATGTTCGGTTTAGTGACTACTGTGCATTATCACCGGATGCGTTGCAAAGACATTTCACTGCATATATGTATGAACGTACGAATAAACCTCTTGAATCTTGAATCTTGAAGTACAGAAATGTACATTCAAATGTGCAGAATCGCGGCTACACTTAACTTAATGATAAAGAACAAATATAACCTAAAAATAACAGTAGAAAAGTACAAAATAAAATATAAAAATGACCATGTTATATCCAAAAATATAATTTTACGGTAATAACTTAGAATAACAATAACTACAACAATAACTGATGAAGTAACAATAACTTATGAAATAAAAAATGCTGGGTGATACCTTTCACTGTTCACACACACCCTTTAATTGGAGGGCTTGAATTGAAGATGATGGCGAAAAAAACCCAAAACAAAACAAAAACACATTGGATTAGAATGTCTGCTAGTGGCAGACATTCTAATCCAGGAAGTGGAATCCTCTGCTTCCCAGTCTTACGAGTCAACGTCAGCGAGACACGAGATTTAATTAGCGGCTACTTTTTCCTGGAAGAGGTGGACCTGTGCCAGCCAGCCTTCGCCTGCCCCTGCTCAGCCGTCGTGCCGGTACCGCGCTGTGATACGAGACAGATGCGGGGATTCGAGTGAACACGCACGCACGCGCGCACGCACACACACACACACACACACACACACGCAGGCAGGTCTCCTAAGCCCTTCATAATTACCGATTCCCTTTCTTCTCTCCCTGCCCAGGTCGGCTGGTTTCCATCATCCTATGTGGAGGAAGGAGAGGAGTGATGAGAGAGAGGGGGACAGAGAGAGCGAGAACGAGAGACAGAGAGAGAGAGAGATCCTGGGAAAGGAAGCGTGGGAGCCAGGGGAAGGACCCCGAACCGGGCAGAGAGGAGGTGTGAAGGAGGCTCGGTGACAACCGGGGCCGTGGGCTAAGCGGGTTAGCAGCTTGCGGATGTGACGGCGTAGAACTGTAGGCAGGCGGGCCGCGTTGCTTTCTTTGCACCCCTCTCCGCCATCCCCCCCCAAAAAAACCCCACCCACACCCCGGTCCGGGTGCGGCCTTTGGAAGCCGGACGCGGACACTGAATCTCGGCGCGATTGAGATGTGATTCCAAAGCTCTGCACTGCTGGTCACGTGACTCTGGTGGCGGGCTGCTTGTCCGGGAACGAGCGAGAGGCAACAAACACCAGCCAGAAACCTTCCCATCCGTCCGTCCGTCCGTCCATCCGTCCATCCGTCCGTTTGTCCGTCCATCCTTCAGCCTCTCCAGCAACCCCCTCCCTCCTGGCTGCCCTGGGGCCTGGCTCCCAACTTCTCTATGGCTGCCAAGTCTCCTGGCCGCCCTCCCCTCCGTCCGCCCTCCCCTCCCGCGGAGCCAAAGGAGGAGAGACGACGGGGGGGGGGGGGGGGGGGGGTGGGGGCGGGGGCGGGGGCGGGGGTGGGGATGGGAGGGGTGTAGTCGAGGTGTCCTGCCTTCTTGCCCTCTCACTGTACAAAGAGGCTCTGGTGCGTTCGGACCTCGCCCGCGCGACGGTTCCGCTAAAAGCAAGTGCCTGTCGATGACTCCGCCACCCAGATTTGATGAGACTTTCAACATACAAACAAACACGTGCGCGCGCGGGCACACACACACACACACACACACACACACACACACACACACACACACCCACACACACACACACGCACGCGCGCGCATGCACGCATACACACACACACACACACACACACGCACGCACGCAGGCTTGACGGCACGTTGACGGCACTCCCCTTGAGATTACTACCTCGGGGTGTGCGCCGTCCCTCGCCAATAAGCAGATAAACAAGGGATGGGGGGAGGGAGGGAGGGAGGGAGGGAGGATTGGATAGCATCGCTGCGCAGTGCCAGTAATTGATCGCCGTTGTTCCTGTTTTACACTTCCCGACTCCTCCGTTCCTTATCTCCTTCCCGGACGATGGTGTTTTCCGCTTTCCCTCGGCCGTTGGCGCTGCTGCAATCTTATCGGCGACAGCTCTATTGACGGGGACGGGGACGGGGGACGGGGACGGGGGGCGGGGCCAATTCTTCACCGAGGGTTTATCTGATCCGGGACAGGGCTTGGTAGAGTGGTTGAGTGGAGTGGACTCAGGCTTGTCCGGGAACGTGGCCGCGGCTACCTGGGAGCCGCTGGTGTCCTCTCAGGTGCCCCCCCCCCCTCAAAAAACCCCCCAAAAAAAACAACCCATAAACTTTAAACTCCGTGAAACGCACTGACAGCTCTGCTCGCCTCTCTCTCTCTCTCTCTCTCTCTCTCTCCCCTGTCTTGTTATTTCATTCTCTCGGAAATCCCGTTTTCTACTTCTGTGTCGTATTTGAGTCGCACCTGATCCATTTTGTATGTCCGTCTGCCTGAGTCTCCCTCTCCTGCTTTTTTTTCCCCATTCCGTCTGACCTCAATACATCTGCTCCTCTTTGCTTTTACACCCTTTCTCGGCTCTCCCTCTCGCTCTGCCCCCCGGAGAGACGCCATTTTCCCTTAATCCACCAATAAGAGCGGATTCACCCGCCTTCCATTGGACTAAAATGCGTCTGCGGCCGGCCGCGCCTCGGTTGACGCCCTCCGACGCTCGCCTGGATACCGGCACGCGGAGCGAAGCTCTTGACAGACAAGAAGAGCGGGGGTAAAAAAAGCCGGGAATGGGAACACGGGCCTCCTCGGTGAAAAGCATGCACGAATGCTGAGGCGTCACTATGACCATTTATCATCAAATCCAAACCACAATAGCCGTGTCTCGGGGGCGGTGACCTGAGTCCGTGCGGCTGCTTATCGTGCGCGGCGTTTGTTTGTGTTCTGGGAGTCCGCGGAGAAATTGCCGCATACACAGGCTTTTGTGCAGGCTTGACGGAAGCCGCGCGTCAGAATATTTGTCGGGCGTGTCAGATGAGCGGGCCATTTACAAAATGCCCTGATCCTCTTAAAATGGTCCCTTTGAAGGCTTTGTGTTCTCTGAATGAAGAGTGTGCATTCCTGGTTTACGTGTCGGGATCTCTGCGTCGTCTCCTTCCAAGCTGCTGTCTCCTGCGGTGTCGCCCAGCGGCTGCTAGATGGCAGCATTCAAAACCATCTAATAATATTCACACTCCTGCCGTCTCGCCCTGCTTCCCCCTTTCTTAATCGTTACCCGGGGGCGGCCGTGACATCACCGGAAAACGACCCGAACATCCGCGGCGTTCGCAGGCCTCCGACACGTGGGTCCGGGGCTTTCGTGCGCATAGACCCCCCCCCCCCATTAATGCCCCCGGCCGCCGAAATCATTTAATCCACACGTTTCTTTAAGGGAAGCGCGATGTACGGCCCCGTTTTTACATTTACATTACATTTACATTTAGTCATTTAGCAGACGCTTTTATCCAAAGCGACTTACAATTGTTCAAAGACCGACGGACGCAGCCATCAGGAGCAATTAGGGGTTAATTGTCTTGCTCAAGGACACTACAGCATGCTAGCAGGAGGAGGCTGGGATCGAACCAGCAACCTTTGGATTACTAGACGACCAGCTCTACCTCCTGAGCTACCATCCCCGCATCCCCGTTTTTAAAGCTAACCTCAAACTCCGCGGCGGGAGCCCCCCCTCCGGGAGGGTTTGGCGTCGACGCCGAGGGCAAACGTCAACGCGGTAAATGGCAAGGCTCCGCTAATGATCCACTCGCCCCGCCACGTGTCTCGGCCCGGATAAACTCTGACAGTGCACGGGGGCTGTTTACAACCCCGCCCCCCTCTCTCCCCCTCTCTCCCCCACCCGCCGGCGCATATCCAGATCTCCGCGTGCGGCAGGAGGGAAGGGAAGGGAGGCTCAAGGGTATCTGTGATCTAATCATTACACCATCTCCTCACCCCGCCGACCCGACTGCATCCATCTCTCTGTCTCTTCGCCTCGCGCTAAAACGTCGTCATCCACCACCCCCCGCCGACCCCCATCCCCCCGCCCCACATGCTCCACGCCGCCGTTGTAACCGCTCTCGCTCCCCATATATCTTTCATCTAATCTCTGTCGCTTCGGTTTCCCCTCCCTTTCTTTGTGTGCGCTTGCAAGCTCCCATCCTCTGTCCCCTGTTACGACAAGATGTGTGACTTTGTTGAATTCTGTGACACAGAAGATCACCTCTTCTGAAACGAAAATAAATAAATAAATAAAAAATAAATAATCAGCAAAAACAAGAAAGCTCTTCGGGGGATGGACGCAACCTTGAAAAACGACTCAATTACTCGGGATTATATACCGTCCCTTTCTTCAAGGTCAATGGTGTTGAGGACTGTATAGCACGACTGTCAAAATGTACAATTGTACAACGCACCGAACAAATAGACATGAAGGAGCCTCAAATATAACCAAAACTTATTGTGGCGAGTTATTGGCGAGGATTGATGTGTGGGGTCCAGGAATGTCACAGAATTCACAGAGGTCACACATTTTGACGCAACACCGGCACGAGCGTCTTTGCGGCCGGAGTGGAAGATCCGGTACAACGGGGCGAGGTGGACTTCTCCCCGTTTTCATTTAAGGACCTCCTCCTTCTTTGGTTCTCCCTGGATACGTTCCAGCAGTCGCCAACATACCTTTCTTGACGAAAAACAGATTTTAGCCGATTTGGCTGAAGTACTGTCTGCTCAAGCTGTTAAAACGGTACTTGACAATAATTGACGCAATATTATCCGAGCTGGAAGGCGAACGATCGACCGCAGCATTTTTTGATGACATGAAAGTAGTCGCATCGATCCTAGCGCACAGCCTGGTCTGGGTATCAATCTGCTTTGTTTATCGCCGGTTGCCATGGCGTCGATAAGACGCCACGTCAACGTTCAATAACTAATATCACATTCTCTGCTTGGATTAATAAAGAATTGAGGCGGCAGCAGGAAGTGAAATCAGCAGGAGGTGGCCTTTAAAAATGCCATTTCAGTGAGAGGCCGGTAGATTTCTGTTTACAAATGAGAACACACACACACACACACACACACACACACACACACACACACACCACACATACACACACACACACACACACACACACACACACACACACACACGCTATGAAACTCCTAGCCAAGGGAAAGTCGGCAACAGGTTTTCCTTTACTCCTTTACACAAATATTGTCATAAAAAATGACCGTCAAATGTCCAGGGCTCTCTTCCCCTCTTCTTTTCTCGCAGCCCATGACTAGGAAAACCATCTCTTATCTTAATCGCGCAGTCGGCAACAATTCGCCTAGCTGTGATCCATCTCATGGCGGCAGCTTGCAGACTGTGTTTTCCATGATGCTGTGTGGTCCCTATTAAGCCAAAGATGTACACTGTACTTACACTCCATGTTGTGTCTCATGTACCACGGTACCATACCACTGTGGCCTATCTCTACATCTACGTGCAATCCAGACTGTGTAGCATTACCTTGTTGCTGTACCATACTGTATATAGGCCTATATATATATATATATATATATATATATATATATACTGTATATACATGTATATATATATATATATAAAAAAAAAAAATATATATATATATATTTACATGTGTATATATATATATTTATAGAAAAATTATATATATATATATATATATATATATATATATATATATATATATTTATATATATATATATATATATAACATGTATAAAGCGCACAAATAAAAATGTACATTGCTTCTTCTAATGTGTTATTACTCTAGTTTTGTCCGACTCACACGCAGCACTGAAAGTGTTGATACAGGATAGCAGGAGTTTTGAACTCTCTGTACAGTGTTGGGTATAATTAAAGTTGTAATCTGAGAGATTCTTTTTTTACAGAAATTCCGAATGTGGTACTTTGTTTTAGCTGGTCATTCGATGTATTTTGCGTTATGCACATGCTCCTCCACATGCCGTTTCATTTCATTATATACATTATAGACATTATACACATGATAAACATTCATATGCATAATGTGTGCAGTGTGTTTTCACGGACACAACAACACCTCAGCCTCATCATCAACATAAATGAATCACGGCGCACCAGCATGCCAGTTAAAAGAGGAATCCTCCATTCATGCATTACTTTTTGCTCCCAATGGAAGAAAAAACCAAACTAACACGTGGGCTCACGCACTGCTTGAACTGAGGAACCGGCATCTGGCTCAATAACAACAGACCCGGTGCTAATTAAGTTGCTGTTGTTACCTGTCGTCTTTTGTTATCACCGTCCGCGTCCCACCTCCTTCCCGGCTGTAGCCGCGGGGTGCTGTTTGGCAGTGACTTACTGGCTAATAGGTGTGAACGAGGCATGAGGATAAACGGGGCCCCGTTAGCCGCTCCTGGAGCGCCGCCCCAGCCAGAGCGACGGCGGTTCCCGTCGCTGTTGGCACGCTGATAATGAGGAGCCAGATTCAGCCTCCTCCTCTGTCCTAAATGGAGTTGCTGAATTTTTCACAGCGACAAACAAAGTGCATGCTAACGGTAGCTCGGTCGCGCCGGTCATCTGGGGCCGAGCTATAGCTGAGCGAAAGACGCAGAAAGTCGCGCTCTCGCGCTCCTTCGGTCGGTCGGCGGGACCCTACGGCCCTATGGAGGACGCTGCAAAGAATGCACGGGCGCGAGGGCTACTCCGGTCCACCCTCCACCCTCCACCGCCCCCACCCGTCCGAGGGAGGGACCACCGAACCAGACAGATGGCCGCACAGCGGTGAATCACCAACCTTTGAAGTCCTGACACGACAGATCAGACCTAACTTTCTTTTTTGCATCACTGGAGACCAGAGGACTGCACCAGACCGGACCCAGTTCCTCCTTTGTCAATAATGTATTAGAAGAATGTGTATTTTTGTCAAGCCACGGGCCCTGCCTTGGGGTGACGCTCCTTTTAGGCCCACAATGGCCATGAGATGAGGAGGACACAACACCGCCCGTTTTTAACGGGAGAATCCAAAACAGCGGAAGACACGGTGGCAAAACTGGCCAGTCGCCACTTCCCTAAGTTAATATGGTAAAGACAATCCATCAAACTGGTTTTCAGGGTCGCAATTGTCTTTGCATTGCATGGCATTGTTAAATCAAAAGACAATGGCTTTCTGTGACCGCAGTGTCATTGGAAACAACATGATATTAAGATTATATATATATATATATATATATATATATATATATACACACACACACACATATACTGCTCAGCCACAACATTAAAACCATTGACAGGTGACGTGAATAACATTGATCCTCTCGTTCCAATGACACCTGTCAAGGGCTGGAATATATTAAGCAGCAAGTGAACAGTCAGTTCTTGAAGTTGATGTGTTGGAAGCAGGAAAAATGGGCAGGCGTAAGGATAAAGAGAGACTTTGACAAGGACCAAATTGTGATGGCTGGACGACTGGGTCAAGGTATCTCCAAAACGACAGGTCTTGTGGGGTGTTCCCGGTATGCAGTGGTTAGTACCTACCAAAAGTGGTCCAAGGAAGGACAACTGGTGAACTGGTGACAGGGTCATGGACGCCCATTGCTCTTTGATGCACGTGGGGAGTGAAGTCTAGCCTGTCTGGTCCGATCCCACAGAAGAGCTGCTGTAGCACTAATTGTTGAAAAAGGTAATGCTGCTATGATAGAAAGGTGTCAGAACACACAGTGCATCACAGTTTGCTGTGTTTGGGGCTGTGTAGCTGCAGACCAGTCAGAGTGTCCATGCTGACCCCTGTCCACCCCTGAAAGCTCCTACCATGCACATGTGAGCGTCAGAACTGGAGCATGGAGCAAATGAAGAAGGAGGCCTGGTTTGATGAAACATGTTTTCTTCTACATCATGTGGATGGTCGGGGTTAGGGTCTTATGGAGCATCTGTGGGATGTGCTGGAACAACAAGCCTGATCCACCTCCCAACTTCCAGGACTTAAAGGATCTGCTGCTAACGTCTTGGTGCCAGACACCACAGCACACCTTCAGAGGTATTGTGGAGTCCAAGCCTCAATGGGTCAGAGCTGTCTGAAAATGGCTCAATATTTACCTTTTTATTTAATGCAATTTTGCTTGCTTGATTTTTTTTATTTTAATGCCATTTTGAGTTTGTACTTTAATTAGCTTATTCTAACCCTGTTTTTAATGTAGTTCATCCTTTTAATTTGCATTTTTATTATTTTTATAATTATTATTATTATTACTAAATCAAATATAATAATTATATTCAAGTAATTATATTCCTCGGACACCCAATAAACAAATTTTACTTTCGACGTTAGACAGAATTTTTTCCTTGGGCGTTCGGCGTCTAACCCAGCCAACGGCGACGCAAGAGCGACCTAAACTCACCGCGCAGCCTCTCTTTCTCTTTCTCCCCTCCCCTTCCTTCCTGTATTTTTCATCTTTCCCAATCCCTGGATCTCATAAAATCTGCAACCACCGCCACCTCCGCCAAAACCACCGCCACCACCACCACCACCACCACCTCTCTTCTCCCTCTCTCACCCCGCCCCCACACCCCTCGGCGCCTTCCCAGACTGCACTACATCAGTCCCCGTCCATTTTTCACTCCATCTCGTTGGCATTCTCCGCGGGGGTTTGCGGCTCATCTTCGGGGGGGCCACGTGGGAGCCGTCATTATTGCGAGGCGCGGAGGCGGCTGTGTGTAAATATCAAGCAGCACTCTCCCTCCCTGTTTTACTTAAGACTATCAGTGCTGCATAAACACCAGAGTGCCGTCTCGTGGAGGAGGGAAGGAAAAAAAGGCACTCGACGTGGCTCATCTCCATAAAGCACACACGGATGAATGCGCTGCGACGCGCGTGTGTGTGTGTGTGTGTGTGTGTGTGTGTGTGTGTGTGTGTGTGTGTGTGTGTTCATGTGTGTGTGTGTGTGTGTGTGTGTGTTCATGTGTGTGTGTGTGCGTGACAGACACTTACTCGAGCCATTTCAAAGCTTAACCATTTCTATATGCCTCAGTTCTCGCTTGAGCTCGGGCCCCCCGCCCACGCCCACGCCCCCCCCCCCCCCCACCATCCCCACCTCACCCCCACCCTCGCGGCGGTGAGGTACTTATGCAGCGTTGACTGGCGGCGGCGGCGTGTGTTGCACTGTATGTACAGTGGCCGATTTGTTGACACAACTTCGCCTCGGCCTCCGTGAAACGTAAGGATCGCGTATCGACCGCGCCGCCCGCACGCGAACGCCGTTTGCACCACCACGCGGCGTATTCTGTCCCTTCCACGCCGACGGCCGAGACTGCGCGGGTGCCATCACTGGAGAGGGTGCATTCAGGATTTTTTATTTATTTATTTTTTTCATCAAATTGACTGAACATTCTTAACCGGTTTGGGGGTTTATCAGACGCTTGGCGCTGGGGCTCTCCCCTGCGTATTTCTTTTTTTTTTTTTTTTTTTTTTTTCCCTCCCTCAAGGTCAATAGGAAAATAACCGGAGGCAGCCATCCTCCGAGTGTGATTTTGATTGAAAGCACTATTATAGTCCACGCAATAATACGCAAACGCGCTCCTGCCGAATGATCGCGCCTGGGTTTTGTCAGCCGTTTAGCCGCACGGATGTTATCGAATATAGGAGGGGGGGGGCGGGGGGGGGGGCGGCGACGGCGGCGACTCTTTTGGAGGCTTTTAGCAGGAACCGGAGTGTCTGGAATGGAGGCAATTTATAGCGGCGAAACGCATTTCATCACACTTAAAGCCGGAGCTTTGTGCACGTTCGACGCGAACGAGCCTGTTGTATTAGCATCTTTATTTGCATGTTTATGAGAAAAAGCAGCTGTTAATGCCGTTGACAGTTGTGACTTGTAGCCTGTCGCCCCCCCAGGAACTGCACCTGATCTGATGGAACGAGAACCCCCCGCCGCCTGGGGGCTTGTTTTCCCTCTTTTGATAAATGTATTCGTGGGGAAGCCAAACAATCATGGCCATTTGTCGGCCGCGAATGTGAACAGCGGAGGATCAATAAAGGAAAAATCCCGGTTGTTATGGAACTTAAAATGAACGTGAAAATGACTTATCCATCACTATGACTAAAGGCGTTAAGCTTGTTGTGAGTTACTCGGGTGATCATTAGCGCAACTAAATCAACTTTCTGCGGCGGCGACAGCCCTCGAGACCAGCGATTTCCAGCCGTTTTCTTCTGCCGTGGCACACCCTTTACAACGGAATAATCCCACCGCACACCACTTTGCTGTTAGCCACGAAAAGCCGCAAACACGCAGAACCGTGCTTGTTATTGTCATCACGGCCTGCTCGTTGCGACGCAAGACTGGCAAATGGTTAGGGTTAGGGTTAGGGTTTCGGGTTAGGATTTAGGGTTAGGGTTGGGGGTTAGGGTTAGGGGTTAGGGGTTTGGGTTAGGGTTAGGGGTTAGGGTTAGGGTTAGGGGTTAGGATTAGGGGTTAGGGTTAGGGGTTTGGGTTAGGGTTAGGGTTAGGGTTTAGGGTTAGGGTTAGGGCGACGATCCGAAGCGAGCACGTCTTTAAAACGGCGCTGGGGTCGGGGGTCTGACGAACGCAGAGATGGAACCTTGAACGGGAAACGATGAATCAGTGAAGCCTCGCAATATTGATCACGCAACAGAAGAGCTAGTTTCCGTTATGGATTTATTTAAGTGGAATTTGAAAGGGTTTTTTTTTCCCCGGCACGATTATTGAAAAACACTGACAATATATTATCAATAAAGTACAGACCGGCTGTTTTGCTCGAGTCCAACACGGAGGAGAAGAACCGAGCGGACGTCGGTCAGTCATCATTTGAAGCCACGTTCGCTTCGTTCCGTTTGCTTCTGTCCCTCAAGCGGCTGGTGCCCTGATCTGCCTGGGTCGGGGGTGGACGTTCATTCATTTATTTATTTTTTTACTTTGAGAAAGGTCTCATGGCGCTGTATCGGAGCTGAGAGAGCTACTTTATTATTATTTATACGATTATTTATATTTCACGGTTCCTTCGAGGCAAAGTTCCTGCTCTCTAGCTCAGTTTTTATCCAAAACGGAATAAAATGGGAGTTGGGTCCTCACCAACACTAGACTTCTAACCGTGATCGCTCAAACTAAAGTTTTAATGTTTTTTTTTCCCAATCAATGTTCTTCTTTTGCTGGGTTGGGGTTAAAATTGTTGCTTTTTTGGAGCTAAAATTTGGGCATATTTGGTTATGTGTCAAAAAATACATAGCGATGAATGTGGAATTGCAGTATTGCAGCAGGGTCATAGAAAAACCTTAAATGCCCGTATACCTACACTGCGAATTGGAAAAATATTGGATATTGTACATATAATGCTGGATGGGGCCTTTAAATAGGAGTTAACTCCACTGCATTGCCTTGTGCTGATACTGATATGACCTCCAAAACCAAACATTTTCCTTTGCTCCGGCTCCAATGTTTCAACATTTGGCAAGCGGCGAGGTTGCCGTTAGCGGGCGGCCGGGCTCGCTCCCGTGTTTGCTCAGTGCGAATGTTTGCCGTGGTCCTGTGTGCGCGGGGCACTGAGATGCGGAGGTGTTTGTGTGTGTGTGTGTGTGTGTGTGTGTGTGTGTGTGTGTGCTAAAGATGACTGCGGTGGCAGACACATTTTCCCAGTGCAGCTTGTTTAAACTCCAGATAACAGTTTATTTTAGGTGGCGCTTGCAAGCGCCGCATTAATTATTTGTCTAGACTGTGTTTGTGGGAAGCATACAGGAAACGACATCTGCCTTTGTGTGCACATGAGCATTTGTTGCCGCGGAAAAAAAAAAAGCATAATAATTCATCTAAAATAATAATAATTTGGTTTACCTGGAAAAATATCGCGTTAAGTCCCATTTGCTTTAATAGAATGTGACTCCTTAGGTGCCCCCGCCCGGCTGCCCACATATGAGCCAAACCGAAAATCCTAATTAATGGAGAATTTAGCAGCCATATTTGGTTACACTTGGCCTATATAGCTCTTAGATTTATTCAAGCCAGGCGTATTTTATTCTGATATTATACCCTGGCACAGTTTGGTGTGCTGTGTTAGGCAGACCCCCGCTCCCTCACACGCGTCGCACAGATGTGATGGAGATGTGGGAGGCGGCGCGTCTATTTTGGGTTCTTTGAGTTCCCTGCGCTCTCTTGTGTGATTCCCACCCCCCCACCCCCCCAAATCTCCCCCAACAACTGTGCCATTTGGAATGTGCCCGGTCTCCAGTGTCCCCTGGCGCTCCTCCATATGAATTTGTCATCGGTGGGAATATGGTGGCGTCAGCGCTTTGTGACTCCCCCCCCCCCCTCCAGCAACCGCGAGGAGGGGCCTCAGGTCCTCATCACTCCCTGGATTACAGTTGTCCGTCCCTGGAACGTTGAGAGACGGCGTCCTGCGTGGGTTCACTTCCCGGCTGGCCATCAATTACTTCGCGAGAGAAAAACAGGAAAAAGTCTCGGATTTTTCGCGTCGGGGAAAAAGCTCCGATATGTGATGGGAGGTCCTGACACGCCATCAGCCAGAAAGTTAATGAAGACGTCCGCGGCTGGCTTGGACGGCCGCTCCCTGGCAATTTGTTTGTTTTTTGTCGACGTGCTGACGGCGCCCAAATGCCAAATCGACAGGATTGTCCGTGTGTTGACGCGGCACAACATGCCTGATGTGCGACTCCAAAGCCAAAGAACGCGGGGACGGATAAGCTCCTCGCAAGTTTATTTTCCTTTCCGCCAGATTCCAAATATCAAGAATTCAAGGACTTGGCCGACGACAACGGAGGAAAAATCCCAAGATGCGATGCGAGGGGGACTGGGCGGCCAACTAATGCCGTCAGAACTTGGTTAAAACACTGGTGGAAAAACACTCGGCTGGGACTAATTAGTGGCTGGGCAACCGCGAGTAAACACGGCGTCTCGGAGTGACGACACCGCCTCCCCTCAGCTTGTACTTTGGTGAAGTTCACCCTTCGTGAAGGACATTTTCCCACTGGCGAATGGCTGTGTCTAAGGAAACACAACTCATCAGCCCAAATCTGCGTTAAATTCAAATGATCGCAAACAATTCGTTCATAGCGCACTAACTAACTATTGCTATTAACTGTTGCGTGGGAGCACCGGGAAAGCTGCGGGCCCGGATGGCATATCTGGGCGAGTACTGAAGACCTGTGCTAGGCAGCCAGCCCCGGGGCCCACCAGGATGTTCCACGCCTCCCTGGCCAGGTTGGTGGTCCCGCGCTGCTTCAAGAGCTCCGCCCTCATCCCTGTGCCGAAGATCTCCTCTCCAGCCTTAAATCTCCATACTCACTTTATTCACATGCACTTTACTGCACATGTCTGTATACACAAATGGCCTATCACATATATATAACTCTATCCCCTTCTATTTTGTACCCCCATTTTGTATGATCTTTTTGTGTCTTATTTTATTTTTATTTTATTCATATAATTCTATTCACTAACTCCATTGTGATTTAGGAATCAGTTAGTTTCAGTTAGTTGCTAGGTAGGAATCAGGTTAGCTATTATGTTCGGTTTAGTAACTATTGTGCATAATCTCCGGGTGCGTTGCAAAGACATTTCACTGCATATATGTTTATGAACCTACGTATATGTATGTGACAAATAAACGTCCTGAAATCTTGAATTTGTTTTCATCTTTAAAATGACTCGGCAGTTCTGGCAAGGGTGGCCTGTGTGTGTTTCGTTGGCTGCAAAGGCGGCTGCGGACTTGACTATGAATGCGCGAGTGAAAACAACCTTGACCTGCGCATCATGCGTGTGCCTGGAGTGGCGCCGCGACGACGAGCCCGACGAGCTGCTTACGCTTCCATTCAGCGAGTGGGCGAGTGAGAGAGAGAGAGAGCGAGAGAGAGAGAGAGAGAGAGCGAGCGGTAAAAGAAAAGAATAACTGAAGATTTAATTCATGTGGGGGAAAAAAAAAGGTCAAGGCATTTGGCATAATTCACATTGAATGTAAACTGACGAAAGACTTTGCGTTCCACCAAAATCAATAACTGTGACGGAATGAAATGATTCCGTTTACAATGCGCAGCCGCCCGACTCCTCTGACTCTCGGTCGCCGTCGACCGAAAGTCTTCCCAAGACTGATCCACCAAGTGAATCAATCGCAGAAAAACGGTGAAACTTTTTACTGAGTGAACAAACATTTTATCACGTATTAAAAAATTATTCATTTTTTCTGACCGCTCAGTGTTATACCTCAGTCAATAAAAATAATTGAAACAGGTTTTTCAATTATGTCTGTAAAACCGTTAAAAAAAACAAAACACTTTTCACTGCGTAAAAGTGTCTGTTAGCTCGGTCGCCCCCTTTATTTCTGAACGGCATTCACGTCGTTTTTAAAATCCACAACCGGTCGCTTCTGATGCACAACGTCTAAGTAAATCAGAAAGAAATGGGACGACGAGCCCGTCGATCAGAAGCGTGCGCTGTGTTGGCAGAATGCAGTCACGGCAGGGAAATAAAAAGAAAGGAGGAAAGTCACGTCAGGAAAAGTGTGTGTCGGAAACGAGGTCAAGCACGGCAACCCCCCGCGGTGCTGAATGGCTTGGAGTAATCACTGTAATCATTATCCGACGGACGGGTTTTTTCGGAAGTACCTCGAACCGGTGTTTGAGTGCGCAAACCGCTTATATCAGGTCGCCGCTCTCGAGTTTCGGGCATTTTCTTGGCGGTGCACCAAAAGACTGCTCCGCAAATTATAAAAAAAAAAAATGCAATGACCTCAAAGGCAAATGCTAATTTCCGTCGTACAGTACACAGTCAAATGTCTCAGGGGTTCACGTTGAGATCTGTGGACTCAGCTGTTGACAACTTTTGGATTATTTTATTTATTTATTATTATTTTTTTTAACGAAACGGGCTTGTTCAGCATCATGTTCTTATTCTCGCACCGAATACTATTTCAAGATAAAGTGTCCAGGCATGTCCCCCGTCCTTCTGGAGGACATTTTGAATGTGACCGAATTCCACGATGCCACTTTTGTTGGCATTGCACTCTGCAGGGATGGAGGAGCTGTACTTGAAATCGCTTGTATAATCCACTTCAACACTTTATATTAGTGTAAAGTAAAGCGGTCACGTCACCTGATTGACGGCCCTTTCTAAAATGAAATCCCGTCTTTGTCTAGATTTGAAGCCAGCCGCTTTTGTAACAAACCCAAATTGAAAATAGAAAGGAAATGCGTGGAGATAATAACAGAAGCAGACGTTTGGTCTGCCCTCGCCGTGCACCCACGCGCCAAAAAGAGGGCAGCGGAAAACGCAGACAGCTTAATGAAAAATCGGTGGCGTTAAAACGAAAAATATAATAATAAAAATTCTGTTGGCTTTTTTTCTTTTAGGTCGAAAATTTAAAAAAAATATGGTGGAGATGGAAATTGGTCATTTCAGATGTGAATGAGGGGTAGCTCACGGAGCTAGAGAAGTTTTGACACATCTAATTCAATTACTATATTATTATTGTGTCTCTAATGTATTTCCGTGGCCATTTCTTTTTGTAATGTATTGTTAGATACAATCTATTCATATATCTGTGTTACTCCACCAACCCTGGACCCAAACACCCGGACTGCCATTCAGCTATTTTCTTTACCCAATTATTCTTGGTCAGTGTTCGGCGTGGATGGAGCATATCACATCCCATTAAGAGCGTGAGGAATTGTTCAACACACACACACACACACACACAAACACACACACACACACACACACACACACACACACACACACACACACACACACAGACACATAGACACAGACACACACACACACACACACACACACACACACACACACGCACACACACACACACACACACACCATTGGCTGCAAGGAGACACAAAAAGTGGGGGCTCCAACAGGCAATGACTTTTGAGGTGTGACCAAACGCGGAAGACCAGCGGAAACACGCGGGAACGAGGTGAGAACATGCAGGGGCCACATCAGGTCCAAACGCTTCGCAGCAGCAACCTTCAGGCCGACGTCAGCGTAGAAAACCCAATTTCACCACAGCTTTTGTGAAGAGGGAGTCTCTTCACAAAACTGGAAACTGAGGACGAGAAACGCACGATCCAAAATAAAAACACTTTTTCTTTTGTTTTGTTTGGAGGGAGAAAGGAAAGGAGAGAGGAGCGGAGAGGAGACAGAAACTGTCACACTCATGCCCCCTGCACTGATCGCGCGGCCCCGTCTCAAGGTCGTCCAACGACCAGCCTTCCGGAGCACGGCCAACAAAGCCACTGCGTACGCTCAATGGGGCTGATTCATAACAGTCTAGTTTCTCAAAAAAAAAAAAAAAAATCTCCCGTGGAATGGATATAGATGATCCTTCCGCCTTCTCACCCTGTTGCTCATGCGACGTGATTGAGGTCGTTCGTCCTCCTTCGTACATAATAAACTAGGAAACACTGATCGGCTTCTCCATTCAACTTAAAGAGTCCACAACACCTTGCTCACACAATCATCTCCATCAGAAACCCGCCCAGCCGTGGTGGACGCGCGTACGGGCGACAAGCTAATAAATTAGGCTCAATTAATGGCCGTGTTTAGCATAATTCCGGAGTTTAACAAAAGGTCATTTGCGGTACAGGAACGCATCCCCGACAATTAGTCATTTTGATGGGCACGGATTACAAACGAGGTGATTACCACACTGTCTGTTTGGAAGGGGGAGGGACGAGAGCCTCGCCCCGGAATCCTATTTTTACATCCGAACTCCAGACGACAAATCCGTGGAGCTCGATCAGGCCGGAGTGGGGGTGTCAACGAGGCGGCGGGTCGTCCGCCCGTGGACAGCCGACCCCGTCGGAAAACACACGGCGGCGGATGCGCTCGACGCGCCCGCCTGTTCTTCTGGGTTAACCCCGTTTCAAAGACGCAGCCGGCTCGCTCTGCGGATGTCCCCCCGACGCACACACACAGATTCACACACACATGCATGCACGCTCGCCGAACACATGCACGCACCCATGCACGCACGCACACATGTACGCACGCACGCACGCACGCACGCACGCACGCACGCACAGATGTACGCATGCACACATGCATGCACGCACACACACATGCACGCACGCACGCATGCTAGGACATATTGTGTGTTATCACCGGGTGCGTTGCATTACATTTCACTGCATATATGTATGAAAGTATGTGTATGTAAGTGACGAATAAAAATCTTGAATCTTGAATCTTGAATGCACGCACGCATGCACGCACGCACGCACACATGCACGCACAGTTAAAG
The DNA here is from genome assembly GCF_960531495.2 of Zeus faber. Taxonomy (NCBI): domain Eukaryota; kingdom Metazoa; phylum Chordata; class Actinopteri; order Zeiformes; family Zeidae; genus Zeus; species Zeus faber. The sequence continues at coordinate 8,325,640 of NC_137206.1, read as the reverse complement.
CCAGCGCTGCAGAGCAGGGAGGGGGTCGGGGGGGACACACATTAGCCTAATAAGGGCCATCTGGTGGCCATTCATTAACTTGACCATCCTTGAAGTCTCCGACCCAAAACGTCATTTTTCACTCGTCCCGAGGAATCCGGTCGGCGACAAGACAAAGTTCTGCCAATTTGGGCAAGACGGAGCGGATGAGCGAACAGCGAGTAGGAGGGAGGGAGAACAAAAGAGAGAGAAAGACGACAGAGAGAGCAGAGAGTGGAGACGGAGGGAGAAAGCGAGACGAGGGATGGGGAGATAAAAAAAAGAGACGGAGAGAGAGAGAGAGAGAGAGTGACAGGGAGTGGGAGAGACAGAACTGGGGAGGGCGGGGGGAGAGGGTGGGAGTTAATTCGCCAATAGTGTATTCAGGGGCGAATTCACAGAAGGATCGCTTTTGCGGACGCGAAACTGGCACAGATAACGAAAAAAAACAAGCGTCGAAATTCACAAAAACGCAAACAGCGAAATGCACCGCGAACCCGCGCTGCCGTGCAAGTAGCATCTTGTAGCACAGGTGCTATTTGTGCATATTTAAATGAGGTATTTTGCATACATTTGGCGCAAACCTTGCCCCATTTCTATGCAAATGAGCCTCGTTGAGCCTCGTCGATGAGGGTCGTTGCAAATAGCGTCCAATTCACAAACATCGGCGTCAACAGCCACGCGCGGTAAGAGCAGAATTATTACCGTCTGCAGAGCTGGTGGTAATTGCGCGAGACCAACATTTTTCTTTGAAAGGCCTGATCGTCTTCCGAGAGCTGCTGCAATTGAAGTGCATTTATATGTGGTGTCACGCCCAGACGGTCCAGTGATGTGTAAATAATATTTTGACATTATTATTATATTACTGCCGCGGCATCTGAAGGGAGCGGAATGGGTAGTAGTCAGTGGTGGCTTTCAAAGTGCACTCCAAAGCAACTTGGTGAAACTTTGAATGATTTATTGTACAAAAAAGGTGACACATCTCAACAAATGTTGACAAAAACGGTTCTATAATCCCTATTGAACTCAAATGATATTGAAAAAAATAGTTAAAGTGGTCAAATCGGCATTGAACAGGTGGCATCGAACCTCATAGGACCATTGACAGCTCCGCAGGCCGCGGGTGCAGCCGCTGGAACTTTGAGGGAGAGCAAAATATATCGAATTAACTGTCGTAATTTTTATATTGTAATATTGAGATTCTGCGAGAAGTAGAATTTCTTAAGTATATACGAAATATATAAGAAATATACACATTTTATTCAGGCAATAAATGAACTGTTTTGGAAGAGTAAGTTGTATTATAGATTTTCTCATACTATTTAAACGTTGCACATACGTAAACCTAAAAATACAAAGTAAAATCCTTAGGTTTAAGAGTCATTTGGAGACAGACTCACGGGATAGAAACAAGACGTCTTAATGTATTGGACGAGGCGGGGGGTGGGGGGTGGGGGGGGGGGGGGGGGTGGGGAGCTGCTTCGCCGGCCTCAATTGACACCAATTTACCGCGAGCGCCATCGGAGACGGATTCGCGCAAACTGCATCTGACAAGCCATGAAGCGCCGCGTCGCCCATAACAAGCCGCGGCCCCAATCAGGGTCGTCCTCGTAGAGCGCCTCGCTCCCTGACTGCCAGGCTCCGAAAAAAAAAAGGTCATATGCAAATGTTTCCTTTTCATATGCAATTAGTCGCCGGTTATGGCAATTAGCGTCGGAAAAACAGGTGCCTCCCGTGCGCGCCTGCCTCATTATATCCGGATTTACTGAGGACTGTTTGTGCCCGCCAACCAAACACGTGCAGGGCGGTCGGGCTTGGGCGCGGCAGGGCGTCGTCGGGTGATGCTTCCGTCTCCAGCGCGCCTGCGTCCACCACAGCCACCGGGGAGGAGGTTTTCGTTTCGTGGCTTTTTTCGGTGGTGGTGTTCATGTTGGAAGGGAGCCAGCGCTTGGGTCGGGATTGTTTTGAGACGCGTTTGCTGTGTTTGCTGATAAAAGTGCAACAGCATTTATTGGCAATTGTAACTTTAAATTGTAGCAAAATTATTTGGGATTTTATGAAGACTTTCCGGCAAATAATCTGGTATCCACCATCCTATTAATAATAATAATAATAATAATAATAATAATAATAAATAAATTAACAAATCAATCAATCAATAAATCATCTTAATTGGTATAGCACCTTCCATACACAACTTGCAACTCAGTGCTTTACATGAATGGAAGGCAATCAAATAGTAATAATAAAAAAGCAAATAAGCACAATGCATTTAATAGAATTTTTATACTCATTTTCAGAATTGATTCATCAATTTAGCACATTGTATAAGAGCGTGTTCGTGTCCTTGTTCAAGTGCATCGACAAATTTACCTCAAATACTCACGTTCTTATATTCATTTGGGTCTGACTGCTGTCCTGCGGTCACCCACATGCACATGTCAGAAGTTTTTGTATCTATGGAAATCATACAAAAAAACTTCTCATTTGCATAAGAGGGTCACAAGGTCTTTATCCAGAAAACTTTGAGTAATATATACGAGTATTACATATATAATATGGGACAACACATAAAATATTTGTAATATTGATTCGGTGAGAATGCGACTGAACGTAGAGCCTCGGCACTGTTTGTACCTGCAGGGAAATGAAATGACAATGTGCTTCGTGTATAGTTCACAGCTGTCTCCCAGCTAAGGAGCTGGAACTTGCCGTTGTTCCTGAGGAGTCGTTTTGCTGGCGTAGCAAAGTAATGTCTTCCATTACATAAATCAGCTCATACAATAATATTCGGCTCTCGGTATCACCCCAGGACCCCGTTGAGGAATGGCTCTATTGCTGGTAATGCATGCCTTTGTTAAGAGTTTTTGGGGGGTTTTTTTAAGCTGAAATTAAATTCGTTTTTTTGTGTTTTTTTTTCTTTTCTACTTGTTCAGAATTTTTTTTCATCCCTGCCCATCGGTTAAAAAAATAAATAAATAAATAAATAAATAAATGGCGAGACACCCATCTATTTATCCATTTTCCCCGGGAGGGAACAAACAGAACGCATCCATACGCCGCAAATCAATGGCGATATTCACAACCACCGTCACAAAGAGACGTACGCTTAAAATGCACCAAAGGCCCTGGAAGCGACCTGATGCAGGAGACGGCCGGCGTCTGCCAGAGCCGACTGAAGCGCTGCCAAAACCACAAAATGCCTTATCTCCCGCGGCATCCATGCGAGTTCAGATTCAACAATCACACACATGCATATAGCGTATGTTTGTCGCTTGCAGAAACAGATCGGCGTAACGAAACCCATCAAATGCAGTAAAACTGAAAAAACAAGCTGTTGTCGCTGAGGGGGTCTATTATGCTAAGAATTCAAGGCCTTGAATTGAAGCGGCTGAGTCATGCCAGACCTACACCTGTATGTCAGCGTATGATGATGTGCTTGATAGTTGTAGTTGTAGTTGTTGTAGTTATAGCGCACGGACAAGCTGCTGAATAGAACCTGATCTGTTTTTGTTTTCCCATTAACATTCCTTTATCCATACCGTAGCTGAGGATTTGTCCACACGACATCCCGACTCACCCACTTCTTGATGCTTTGCAGCCTGTTCCATATGGATGCTATAGCAGGGCTCTGCAGAGGAACATTCCGTGCACGGGAAATACGATTAGATGAGGTGGACGTCTCTGTTTTTCTTTTTTTCACTGAACACAAATTGTTACCATTTTTCGTGGACGCGGATGCTCTTTGAAGAGAGTAATTGACAAATATCGGGTAAGTGATGATTAATGACACAACTGCTAAAATAATTAAAGATAGAACTCTATTTAATTTTGCTTGATTTGACAAACGGCTGAGAAAAAAAATAAATGATGTAATGAATAATTTAAATAATGAATTAATAATTATTAATTGTATCATGACATGGCATTTAAATCGGTATCCAACTCTAAATTCCTCCCTTTGCTATGTGCCTTACTATTTCTATTTTATACCGTTGCATCCTATAATATGCATTGTTTTTGTGAGATAAACATTGTGCATTGAGAGATGCCCAATAAAGAATTGTCCGTTATAAGTTAAAAATACTTTTACCTTCGTGTTTTGAGACCCCTGCAAATAAAACCCCGTGCAAAGGAAAGTGCTGTAAACTGCAGTTCATATAATGACCGCTAGGTGGCTGTTACAACCCTATTTTAATGAGACAAGTTCAAGTTCAAGAGATTATTTGTCACATACATATACATACGGTCATACATATATGCAGTGAAATGTCATGACACCCGGTGATTATGCACAATAATCAAGCTCTATAAGCTCTAAAAATACTAAAAAATACCAAAATACCAAAATCTACACAAGGTATATACTGCAGTTATTGTTTACTGGCTACTGAGGGAATTTATTTTGTGCACCATAACAAAGGAGCATCTTTCATTTAAATACTAAAATAACTTAAAAATAACAAACTAGTTGAACTATTTGGTAAATCTGAAACAGGGTTAATGCTTTTCTTTCCAGATTAATTGCATAAAATAAAAACAAAAAAAACGAACCGCCTAAGAAATAAAATAAATATACCTGATTTAAACGGCCAAATATACACAAATATGAGCAATAACCAATATGACCAAAACAATACAACGAAATACAATATAACCACATAAAGAAATAACAACCAATAAATACAGAACAGAAAGAGCCCAACATATAAAACTAGACGGAACACAGAATGCAATTCTATGCACAGGTTCATATAGTTCAGTGAGCGCAGTAATACCAACCACTGGCAATGACTCCTGACTGTTTCCATCCCCACAAACGCGGCAATAATTTACATGTAAATGTGACATCAACGTGTTGAGGCACTATCATAAACACCTTAATAGGCATGCAGGTGTAAGGCCACGGTGGAAAGACCCAAGAAGAGAAAATCCCTCCCAGGAAATAGCCATGCTCAGAAAAAATAAAATAAAATAAAAAGGAAAAAAAAGAAAAGGCCTTTTTTTCAACGTTTTTGTAAAGGTTTTTTTTATTGTTTAATTATCATATACACACACCTACAATTACTTTTTCCTTATTGCTTAATCTCACATATTCTAAATTGTTATTCCGTCTGAAACTCTGAAAATAAATTCTCACACCCGATAGCCACACACTGCAATGGGAATTCAAGCTTCGCTTCCAAAATTGCACTAAGTTGCATTCTTAAAGAACCTTAAAGAAAGACAATTCCTACACTCTAAATAACACGCCCGTTGAAAAATGCATTGAAAAGATGAGATGTCCCCGACAATTTGGCTTTTCCAGCGGTGTGTATAGCTGTCGGCGTGTTTGGGAGGTTACGCAACACCAGCTGAATTCACTGAATAGCAAATGTTCAACCAGACATAGGGAAGGGAAGGTCTGATCCTCAGTTTTTCCCAATGCCTTGTCGAGCTGCGGTGTGTCGTGGCCTCCGTAGGGCTGGAAAGAATGTCCCTCTTACGATGCCCTACGAATCACGAAGCAGACATATTTGGCTTCAGGTCCTGCTGAGACCTCATTGGTGCGTTCCGCTCACCTCGGAATTGCCGGGAGTGACGTCACACCCGAGTTGAGCGCGTTCCGGCACGAGTCGGAAAACCCAGATGGGCGCCTCCCTTGTTGCGCTTGTTCTTTCGGAATACAGACACCACCGAACAAAAGTGGGACCGGGGAATGGAGTGCTCCTCTGGGGGTCCAAGAACATGTACATGTTTACGTCCAAATAGATAAAAAAATAAAAAATAAAATAAAATAAAATACAAACCCTGTTCATTTCACAGCCGTGACTACAGCTTTCACCTATTGTTTAGGCGTGAAGCAGCCATCTTGGATTTTGAGGTCGGGGTTGGTGAGGGTCTTCCGACTGACGGGTCTGAAATCCGAACTGAGGGGCGTTCCAGTTTCAATTTCCAACTGGGAACCCGGAAATTCCCACTACCCAGTTCAACTGGAACGTGGCATTATACCCGCACTGCATCCAATCGTCTTTGAGCCACCGATTGCATGAAACTTGGACAAGTTAGACATCAAGTTAGAGGGAAAGGTGGATTCTAAGTTGTATCAATTTTATTTCTGCACTGCAGCACAAACAAATCAGCATATGTTCCCTCTCTGAAGTCTGCCTGCACATGTTCCCTGCTGCCGGTAAAACTCCTTCTTCCTGCTACAACTACCATAAATGACGTCCAGTACATAAGAGACATAACGTAGGAAAACTTCTTCTTCTTCTTCTCTGACTTCTGCTTTTTAAACTTGCCACTAACCCACAGGCCCTACCTGGTGTTGAAAACCGCGCAGCGCCTTCCCAAACATCAATTCTGCTTGAAAAAACACTGCAGCCCAAAGGAAAATTAACATGAGTACATTTAGTATATAACCATTGTCTGTATTTACAGAAATAAATCTGAGCTTGACTTGCATATTACAGGACCATGAGTCCATACACTTAGATGGGTCATTTCCTTTTCCCATAAAAGTTCCGAAACCCAATCCACACAAAACACACAGGTTCGGCCAACAATCTATGTGTTCCTTATTACCAACTCAGCACAAGGTACTTAGGTATAATTCAAAAGAGGCAAAGCGTGTCTTTTAAATGTGTTATGTCTTTTGTGGTCGATTACTAGGGCCCCCAGTAGCCACTGACAGCTAACTCCTCCTCATCTGATTCCAACGTCTGATTCCCCCTCAACATGTGTTTGTGTGTGTTTGGTCACGGGTGTTGGTCTCCTTTTGTGATTGTTTCTTTCCTTTGCTCTGGTTGTGGTGGGAGTCTTATTTTCATTCGCAGTGACTGGAAGGAAGTCATACGGTAACAGCATGTTTCTGTGGCGGTATCCTTGTCCTGACTTGTGATGACATAAATGTTGTCCCCCAGCAGGAGCGGATGTTCTCCGGTCCTCCCCTCTCAGCCACGTTTCTCACCAGGACACGGCAGTGTAGAAGAAGAAGAAGAAGAATCTTTAATTGTGACACAGCACACGACACTACAACACATGCACGCACACACACACACGCATGCACATGCTTTTGGATGGTGGCCGGTGAAATGAGGCCTCTGCATTTAACCCATCCTTGTCTTGTCCTTCCTCCGGGGGCGCAGCCAGGAGCAGTGGGCAGCATTCGTGGACGCGCCCGGGAACCTGGTGATGAGTGTCCATCGCTGGTCAGACGATGATGTGTGCATGTTTTTTGGGGGGGGGGGGGGGTCCTTATTGACGTTAGGTGGAGGAAACCCCATGTGAGCACGGGGAGAACATGCAAACTCCACACAGAAACGCTCCTATTTGGGAGATAACCCGCCCAGAGCGCAGTGCCAACAGCCACACACTCTCTAGTCATGCTGTCTCTTTCCTCTATCAGCTGACTTGGAAGCATTTCCGGAGGCGATGTCATAGGCCTCAGTCAAACTCTTTCGGCACCTCTTCACTTATTCCTGGATGGAGCCTGAGCAGTCCTGACTTTCTAGTCCACTGGCAGTCTGGGTGACCTGCCAAAAAGTAGAAAGAATAGGCGTGTGGCCTCGTTAGCTGTGCAGTTATAGGCGCAAATGTTTTTCCAGTCATATTTTTGTTCTTTCTGTTCTTAACTTTAGGAGAAGAGTTCTGTTAAATCTCTCTGTTTGTCCATTCCCCTGGGGCTGACAGGGACTAGTATGAGAACCCCGGACACCAGGGAGTGCTTTTAGGTGGTGCAGCAGCTTGTTCTCAAATCCTCTCCCCAAGTCAGGGTGCAGTTTTTTCTGCGAAACCAAACTTGAGAGAGAAATCATTGAACAATTTGTATGCCACAGTTTTGGCTGATCTGTTGGTAGTCGCATATGCTTGAGTCAAGTGAGTGTAATGGTCCATTATTATCAGTATGTATTTATTAACCACCTCTACAGTATTCCAGATGCAAGAAGTCAACCGAAACCAGCTGGAATGTGTCAGTGGTTTCGATACTCAACATGGGTGGACGTACCTGACTGTTAAGTTTTATTTTCTTGAGACCCTCACACATATTTACCACCAAATGGTCTGTCTCTTTGCATTTTTGACTGCTCCAAGTCCTGCCTGTGAAGCATTGGTGTGCAGGAGGGTTAGAGAGTTTGTTCACTAGGTGGCTCAGGACCTGGTGATGACTGTCAGTATATCAAACTAGTGTTGTTGAGGGCAACTGTCCTTGTTTCCTTTCTTTGTTTTCCTCTTTGGAGACATTCTGGTGCTTTGTGAAGGAGTGGAGGTAATGGGTGGGGCTGCCAACAGTTCATACAAGGGCTTCACTATAAAAGTAAATTCTATGATGTATGACCTGTAGTAGGACAGGAAGCCTACCACGACCCTCTTTAAACACTATCCATGCAGGACTATTTTTTACATGGTCTACATGGTCTTTGAAAGACTTACTGTGAACTAAATTATCCTCCAGGAAGGCAGGCAAATGTTGTCACGCAAACTCCACAGACACTCCTCCATACTTTAAAAATCAGCAGGCACTGAACTCAGGCCAAAATGAATCCTCACCCATTGGTATAGGCCCCATGGAGTGGTGAAGGCAGTTAGAGGCTGACTTTCTTCATCTACAAAGCTTTGGCGGTATGCCTTGCCTTGCCCAGTACCAAAAATAAGCTTCACTGAGACTGTCCAACATGTCTTGTATGCTAGGATTAAGATACCTATCTGGCACCGACTTCTGATTAAGCTCATGGTAGTCCACACACAGTCTTAGTTCACCGGATTTGTTTATATGGGTGATGGGTAGGTGACTTGGATTTTGTAATCCAGCCCCTGTTAATCACGTCCTGCAAGTATTCCTTTATCTCCTGATATAATGGCTTGGGAACACTGATATCTGATCACTGCTGTTCAGGGTGATGTGCATATGGAATGAAGGCATACTGCCTACCTGCCTATCTAATTGTGGTGACTTCACCTTGGTGCAAGAAAACTTTTCTCTTGTCTGTTTTTACTTTGCGGTCCCTTCACTAGTAACTTGGTGATTGTGCTTCAGTTGCAGCACACAAGTCAATGTCAAAAGCACCACTTAGAATTTCTGTAGCATTCACTCACTGTAACGCCCTGTTGTTATTTGTGTTAATCATTGATCACTTCCTCTATTACTGTACATTAAAGCCAATGAAAGGATATTCTGCCACATTGGGAGCACTGTAAACCAGTATTGGCACTAGCAGGCTAGCACTGGATGACCTTCTAAGTTTGTAATTTAGACGTATAGGCCCCTAGTATTTATATTAGTTTTCATGCTTTATTTTCATCTCGTCATTTCCTGATGTCATGTCACTGACCTCCATGTCATTTCATATACGCCCACCCTCCTTTTGCTTTGCTGTTACTCCTTTCCCTTGTCCTGGTTTCCCCCACCTGCAGCTCATTCCCTCGTTATTCCCTAAGTATAAATATCACTCTACTTTTGTTGCGTTGGGCCAGATTGTCTCTTGTATTACACTGAGTTCCAACCCCTCCTCCTCCTCCTCCTCCTCCTCCTCCTCCTCCTCCTCCTCCTCCTCCTCCTCGCCCTCACTTTCCTGTACCTTCCATCCAAACCTCTGCCTGTTCTCTGCTGGGTAAGTTTGCCTTCTCTAGCAGATCTCCTGGTTTTGACCCCTGCCTGTTTTTTGGAATAAGCCTTGTGGACTTTGACTTCTTACATGATAGTTTTTGTGTCATGCTTATGGTTCACATAAAAGTACAATCTGGCCAGAAATTAACCCAGCCAACTCAGAGACTCTCAGACAAGAGATGGCGGCACAGGCTTGTGCTCTACACCAACATGTGAAACAACTCACTGCCATTGTGGTGACTTGTTGCTCGTGTTGGTGTACAGCACAAGCTGTGTAAATGGACTCAGCCAGGGTTCAGGTGGTCATCCACGGTCCGGTACCGGCCACCAGGAAAAAGTTTCAGCAGCGCTTGGGGTTTATCAACTTCTACAGAAGGTTGAACTGGCGGCAGACAAGGCCTTCGGTGAGTTAAAGAGACTGTTCACCTCCTCACCCACTCTCACTTGAACTTAAACCTGCCTGACCCCTCCCATCAGTTTGTGGTAATCCTGTGCCTTCTCTTGCAAGTTATCCCCTACAGAGCACAATTATGACATTGGGAACCAGGAGCTGTTGGCAGTCATGATGGCATTAGAGTAGTGGAGACACTGTTTGGAGGGAGCAGAGCAACCATTCACTATCTGGACTGACCACAAGAAACCTTGAATACATTCGGTAAGCCAAGCGGCTGAGTCATAGACAGGTCAAATGGGTGCTGTTTTTTAATTGATTTGACTTTTCTCTTTCATACCGCCCGGGATCAAAGAACACCAAACCCGATGCCCTTTCTCATGTCTACCAAGTTGAGGGTCATCCTTCACAGCCAAAGGAGATTCTGCCCCGATCCTGCATAGTCGGTGTGGTTACCTGGGAGGTGGAGCAGAAGACAACGGACTCTCGTTCTAACCACCCATCTCCCAGCACTTGCCCTGATAACGGCTTTTTTTGTGCCAGCTGAAGTACCCTCTCAGGTTGTGGGGAGGGGGGGCACTCCTCCAGGTGCGCTTGCTATCCAGGGGTAGCCAGGACTCTTTCCCTTCTCTGGCAATGTTTCTGGAGGGAATCGATGGATTGGGAGTTTGTGGCCTCAAGACAGCACTCGCTTTATGCAGGTGCTGTCTTGGTTTTTTTTTTTTTTTTTTTTTTTTCTGGAAGGTCAGCTCTCACTTTCTCACACAGATTAGGAATCATCTGTCTGGATACTGTGCTTCTACTGAGAAGCACATGAGGGTCAAGTGTCTCTGTGTAGTCCCTAAATCCCCTGTCATCCACAACCGAAAATGGCTGGAAACCTGTGGCAGTCATTTTATTCAGATCCTTGTCTATCTTGCTCTGTTTTAGTGGCATCATGGGCCTTGAGACAAATCCTCCCATGTAACTTTGCCTCTGTTGTTTTCGCTGTGCTGATTGCTCCCGTCCTGAGGTTGTTTTTTGTGCTGGTACTTGGTGTGTTGTTGGAGATATGCTACTGGATGCAGCAGATGTGGTTGTTGCTTAAGTAGTTTGTGCAGCTGTAGAAGTCAGGTCTTGTCTGACCTGTTCTGAGAGCAGTGCTTGCTGCTTAAATGCCTTCTCATGTTTGATGTGCTTCCCCCTCGACAAGATAAAAGCAAACTGCATAGCTGCCATCTTTCATGCATTGGGCTATCCATGTCAAAATGCATCCAAAAAAGATAACCCTGTCTTGCTTCTTGACTCTGTACACTCTTTCTGAGGTACTTGGTGCAACACCATGCAAGATGGCGGTGTACCCATACATTTCTTCCCATCCATGAAACATACCGTAAATTCCCGAGACTTAAATAGTAGGGCCGGTTGGGTGGAAAAAAATAATTTACATAAGAATCTTGATTATCTCCTACGATTCTGAAACTAAACAAAAAAGGCGGAACTTAACTGCAGTAGCTGTCAACCACCCCGTTTTCCCCTGGATTCTCCCTTTTTTTTTACCCTTCTTTCCCGCTGTCCCCCACTTTTTTATTTTCCCGTAAATATCAGTTTAACCTTTCTACAAAAAAGGGTGCTGGTGATCTCCGTGATCCGCTGTGCATTCCCACTCCCCGTTTCTCCAAACAAAACCAATAATAACAGTGTTTTTATTGTAGATGTATTCATTGTAATTGGATGAAACAAACAATACCATACGTAACCATGCATAATGGGGACAAAGTATTATTAATGATTGTGTATTCTGAATGTTTCTTGAGTTGTGCAGTTTTCAACGTGGCAATTTCTTAAGACATTTAAGAAAAAATAAATTGGAGTAGAACTTGAGTTGACTAAATTAAAGCATCACTAGAAGGAATTAAGGAAAATGCTGGTTATGTTGTGTGGTATGCAAATGAGTTTTACATGTGCAACAGCTACTCTAAAAGGATTGAATATATAGTAATCTTAAGGGTACTGTCAATTCCTTAATTTGGATTTTTGAGTTGATTAGTTCCAGGTCTGGTAACACTGTCATTTAAAAAAAGGATAAACTAATGTTGCGGTGCTTACGCCAGGTTGTTTTTTTTTGCACCCGATGATTTAAGAAAGAAAGAGCCGGTTTGCTGGACAATTTGCCAATAAAGGCAACAACATGACAGAAGAGCACTGATTCACTCCACTTTTTTTTTTTTTTTTCCCTCTTCAACCTGAATTGGTTGGAGAGGCAAAGAAAGCACCGAGCCTGAGGAAAAAACAAGAACTGAACCTACCTCAAACTGTTTGGATTAAGGGACATTTTGTGGTTTGTTTTGAGAACTGGTTAATCAATTGCATTAAAAAAAACAACTTTTCTGTTAAATGCCAGCTATTTGTTCTGAATAAGTTAAACAGTTGTTCTTATGTTTTTATTCCTTTACTCCTCCTTAAAGTACCCAGGTTAAGCACTTGTGCATATTCCAGTCTGCCAAGGAAGTGCTACACGTTGAATTGAGTCAGAAAATTGAACAAATCTATTTACAGAAACTCGTAAAGAGCCCAATAACCAAGTCTTTCAACACTAATTGTAATAGAGAGGAAGATATACATTAACTGCAAAAAAATGAATGAGTGTTTTTTTTTGTTTTGTTTTAATAAAAAAAATTTAACTTTAAGTTAAATTTGCGGAATGATAAAAAAAAAAAAACGTATAACGGCGGTTCCCCAGACACAGATTTAGCCTAATCTTTAAACTATATCACTAAACTAAATCACACATCACGAATGTGGACTAATTTAAATGGCCTTTATCAGTCAGGGTTTAAAATGGTGTCCGACTTGGCCGTAGTTTTAGTAAAAAAAAAATCTGATTTCCAGAAGGAAGATTAGAGCTAATCTAGTTCTAGGGGAAGGCTTAAATTAAACCTGGAAGAGGCAGGTTCATTTTTGGATTAATGGACGTGAGCCTCCAGGTCGACCATGTCAATGGAGAAAATGAATTACCTTGACTAAAACCAGCACCGAGACCAGGCAGAAGGAGCCGACTAGTCCTTCATGACCTTGTGGCGTTAGTCTAGGACTTCCTAGTCTAGAACTAACTAATTATTGAAGCAGTGTCAGAAAGGCATTTTTTGTAATTCTGGATTTATTTAAGCAGACTTAGTCTTAGTCCTGATTTCGATTAAAGCCTGGTCGACGAAACCATGTGTTAGGGTGCATACTGGCGCCGGGCCAGGGAATGAGGAAGAGGAGGCAGGCGGATGCGAAACAGTGCCAGTTGGCGTGTTTATTAATTGCTCTTTTAAAATGAAACAGCGGCTCGTGGGCCAAAAGAACAAGTCAGGGGCTCGCAGGCCAATATAAACAAAGTCCATGCGGAATCACTGCTCTCCGCGGTCTGTCAAGCAGCTTGCATTTTGGCGGAACTCGCCCTGGGCATCTCGTCTCTCAGGCACGCCGAGCCTTACCGTGGGGACAACCAAAAAGATATTCCTTCCCGTTTTGGGATCAGGCGAATCAGCGGAGTCCCTCCGTTGATTCGCCTGATTCGCAGCAGCTGAGTGGCCCCGGGATGGGAGCCTGCACCGCCCGTCTGCAGCTGTGGCTTGAACACGGTCCCTTTGTCGACCACACCGTGCCTTAATGTTAAATTTGGACCAAGCATACATTCAAACTACAACTGCAGCATATTTGTACATAACATAATGTTCAAAAGAGCACAGTAGAGTCTAAAAGGGGGCCATGCATAATGCCTTTCTCCTTCTCTGCCCCGTAGTTCCCTTCTCTGTGAAATTTGTGTCTGAACAGTCAGAGGGGCTCAAAATTAACACCTGCCAACCTGGCAAATGGCTGGTAAGAAATTTGCACTAGCAGGTGGCAGTCAATACCACAGGCGGTTTTGATGTGTGTGAGTCTTGCTGAAATAAAAAAAACAAAAAAAAAAAACAAAGTGTCAAAGAAAGCACTTAGTTTCTGCTTTGGCTTTATTCCAGAGCCACACGGCAGACTTTCAGCAGTGGGATTTTTTTCCTCTCGTTACACAGCATTTGAATAGAAGGATAACTGAGGGCATTTACCTCGGCATGACTTCAGTGTCATCCTCGCTCTCCGCCTGCAAGTCAAGACACTTCCCTGCAAACATTAGTTTTATCCCGGGCAATAATTTCATCCTCGTTCGTCTGGTCGGGTCTTGGGGGACGAGCCGCTCGTGAATGAAGATCCTCCCTGGCAGCGATCTAGGTTACAGTCCGGATTTTCACACCAGCGGAAGAGGGGGAGATGAAGAGATTCTCGGCTTCTTGGACACGAGTTCCGGGGAAGACTATCTGTTATGATCATCTGCCGGCATCTGCTACACACAGCCTCTGTGTTTGTGAGCGGTTGAATTAAAAATGGCTCTGCACCCAGAGTCGATACCCATTCATCTGTTTGAGTGCACCCAACACTATACCTTTTTGAAAATAAATTTTCTTATGCGCAGTTGTCCACACTGCATACAGAAAAATCCACTTCTTTATTTATCCGGGGAGAAGTTTTGCTGAGCATTCAAGCTTCCCCATCCTTTAATTAATTTTTATTTTTTTTTTACCGTTGACCTACTTCATATTCATGCAGTAATAATACAGTCATCTGCGTGCTGCTCTGTGGAACTGGAACCCAGACCTCTACCTTTAACCATGCATGCATTGAATTGCCCTGCTGAGGAAATTGAGGGTGACTCAGTGAAGTTCAGACAGGAAATCGGCTTCTCGCCATTTGTTGCTCATCGTTGGGGATCAAATCACCTGCGTTATTCTCACTTAACCATCCTTAAAGCCATGAGAGCGACGTTGCTGCCTGACAGTATTTGTAATGCTCTGTTCTTGCGAGCCCCATGCCACCGCCACCCGTCCCCCGACTGAGGATGGGAAGTTTGGCTCTCTTCCGGAGATTCGGCTATTTACGAGTGATAAAAAGACTTGTTACATTTTTCACTATTTGTTAATTTGATGCAGTTGGTATCACGAGTCAGAAGGGTTAGTTCGGCTCCCGACTTGTGAATGGAATTCTCGCAAGGATCATTCTGTCAAAATAATTAATTTAGGAAGAATGTAAAGAGAAAATCAGTCACATTTAAAATGAATAATGCCAAATAACTGGCTGCCGTCACCGAGTCGCGAACGACTGTCGAGTGTCTCCCGACTCCTGAGTCAGTTAAATAATTTGTTCACTAAAAACAAATCGTTTACGAGTCTCGCTCCACTGTATCCGACTCCACTCGCCCTCTGCAGAGGATTCATCTAGCAGCTGCTATTCTCTGTCACCACCTGGCCATGAGTCCATTGGAGGTTCCAATGCTCAAAATGTATTGTAACTTTTGACCTCGCTCCAAATGCTAAAGCACTCGTGAACAACGCCATATTAACTCTTGATTGTTTTTCTCCCTCCCTGTTTTGCAGCGTCGCACCCATTATTCCTCCAAACACCTGGCTCCATGCAACCTCCTGTTTGGTGCTAAAAGCCCCTGAGGTTGCATAGTGGTGGCGTCAACAAGCCAGGGGGCGGTTAGCAATGTTTTTGTTTTTACCAGCCAATGCAAAGGCCCCCGTTTGAGCGCTTGCCAGAGCCTTTGCTGAGACATTCCCATTAGCAGGGCTGGACACACAATACGGCTGATTGTCCCGTCCTTAGTCAGCCCTTATTAAAGCCGTGGGGATGCCAGCATTGAATCAAACTTTGTGCTCTGCGCCAGAGATTCTCTTTTGTTCTCCCAACAGAGGAAAGATGGCGGAATGTTGGCTAGTGATGGCACAGATGACCGTTTCGCACCTCATTTGTAGTTAGTGTGCAGCGCGAGGAATTATCCTCCTGCCTAGACCCTTACTGCCCCCGCCACCGCATGGTGTCCTTTTGAAAGATAAAAAAACAACAACACAGACAACAGGAATAAGCCCAGCTCTTATAGAGCGGGAAAACATGCTACAAATAAATGCTTAATCGTCCAAGTCTCTCCCTTCTCTAACTCCCCTCTCTGCTGCTTTCTCATACTCTATAACCGAAAAGATCAGGTTACAACGACAGGCTGACTACAACAACCGATAGATCCTGATTTAAATCAACAAAGAGGAGTTAAATATTGGTTTCCTCCCACTACGGCGGCCCGGGCTGCGAGTGTTGATTGTCATGTGCCACAGTTGTTTCCCCAAAGCTGAATAGCCGCACAGAATCACATTCAAGTGAAAATTATCAATCCTCTAACATATCCACCATAGGGTTATATATTTTTTGCAAATTAAAATTTTTTCTGTAAGAACTGGCCAACGGAGCAAATTATTTCAGCTGAATTTTGGAAGAAAAAATTGTGACGCGGGAGATAATAATAAATGAAAAAATAAACCTGTGGGACTTTCGCTTTGCAAGGTGATCAGACATTGTATGCAGACCTGGGTTTGTTCAGTCGGTCCCCACAACATCGCTTCACTCTGCTGTTTGACCTGATGAACAGCACACAGCATCTGTGGAGTGTGTACTCAAGCTGCTAGTGTATACACACCACGGAGCGAGGCATTACATCGGTAAATAGACACATCTGTTATATATACTGTATATATATACAGTGTATGTATATATATATATATATATATATACTGTATATAGTGACTACTGAAAAAAATCAGGTGAATGTATAAATTAATGAATAAAAATATGAATAAATATATAAGTGATTGAATGAACAAATGTTTGGATAGATAGGCGGATGGATGGATGAATTGATATATTGAATATATACATGAATGAGCAATTAAATAAATGATTGTATGTATGAATGGATACATTATTAATAATTTTTATACTTAATAATTATAAAATGATTGAATAAATTAATTGATAAGTAATATATTAAATACATAAATAAATGATTTAATGTATTCATGTTTTGATGATTAATTAATAGATTAAATAAATACATGAATGCTCGAGTAAATAAATAACCATATAATGATCAAAACAGCAAGGCTGGTCCTGAATGGCAGACTGAATGAGTCTCCTCCTCGATGCCCTTGAAGCAGCAGCGTTACTCCAGCTGCACCAATGTCATCCGGCGCCCTCACCCCCTCCCTCACCCCTCCATCACTCACCCATCACTCTGTCTCCGGTGGGTTCTCGGCGGGTCGGGGGGGGGTGGGGCGAGGGGGTCAATAGCAATGAGTAACCATAAGTGGAGGTGACGCAGTGTGTAAACAGCAAAATAAAGGCCTTTTTCCTACCCTCACCCTGCCCCCACTCCCCCCGTGCCATACGCACAAGGAAGTGAGTGAGCGCCCCCCCCCTTCCACGATTCCACGAAAAGTCAAATCTGCATCGAGCTGCTGTTAGCACCGTTGTTGCTGCTAATGTGGGTGTTGCCGATTCTATTTCTGCCGTAAACAAAAGCGGATGGCCGATCCGAGAATAGCTTTGTTTGGTGTTCTATCCTCTATCCAATGTCTTTCGTGTCAGGGATTGGCCATTCGAGGAAAAACAGATCAGGAGATGAATTTGACCCAGTTGCTAAACTTGCGTGCTCAAGACATCCAATATTTACAGTGATGGCTGGCTCCTAAGGAGAGCAAATGGCTATATCATGATATCCTAAATGAAATGAAATTATGGTCCGTGATGTGCTGAGAACGTATATTGAAGAAATAAAGAATGAGTTTTGCTCTGTGATTATGGACGAGACAGCCAACATTGCAGTCAAAAAGTAAGATATCTGCTTACATTTTGTGAATGAAAATCTGAAGCCAATGGAACCTTTTGTTGGATTTTATGAGACATCAAAAACAACAGCAGACACACTTTTCCAGCTGCTAAAAGACGTTCTGATGAGATTCTCACTGCTAAGCGCAAATTGTAGAGGACAGTCCTACGACGGGGCATCAAATGTTTCTGCCACTCAAAATGGTCTACAGGCTCGCTGGCAGGAACAGGAGCCCCAAGCACTGTAAATCCATTGCACATGTCGTGAATTTGGTTGTGCATGCTACCCAGGTAATGTTGACGATTTTGTGACCAGGAAGTGCGACCGCAAAAGCATTGTGCAGTTCCATGGGAATGATTTGGATGAAGTCAGGCTGACACTGCGTCATGATATGTGTATGGATGTGTCGTGAACAAAGAGATTCAGGTCTGGTCCTGTGAAAAAAGCCTGGATCTCTGCACAATGTCTCTATTTTATTCTGGCTTCAAATAACTTAGAAGAAAAAAAACTGGAAACGGACCAGAATCTGATGCGATCACGTTTTATTGAGTATTGGAAAAACAAACACAACAACCAACTCGGAGTAGGCTTTGCGAAACCGAATGCTAATCTTTGGTTGTACTCATTGCTTTATTGTCGTGGCGAGACTTTTGCTTATGTACATATCTCGCCTCTTTTTGTGTCATCAAATAATCAAAATCCCGTTTTGAGCCAATCGCTGTTGCTATCCTTTGTTTGCTTGTCCTCTGATGTCACTTTGCAGCCAGCCAATTCCAGCCTTCATAGTTGAACACCCTCCCTTTTCTCGGGACAGGGTGTCGCTGTGATTTTTCGTGGCAGCTGATGGTAAATAAACAGAAACGCTAACTCTGCTGACTCTGCAATCTCGGCTGTCCCTTGTCTGACCTTAGGAGATAATATTTTAATCTTTGTGTATTGTGGAAGGTTTTGGCGCCCTCTACTGGTCATAGGATGTACTAGACTTTGGCTCCCTCAGCTGGCCTCAAGGTGTATTCAATTTTGGCGCCATCTGCAGGCCTCAAGGTGAATTTGATTTTAAAGGTAATTTTTAAAGGTTTTTTTTTTTACACACTCAATTTGGTTTTATCATATCGTACAACATACAGTCGATTTTTCATGTGGGGTAATTCATTTAACCATAACAGGTTAGTAATTAACCACAACAGATGTAGCAAAATGACGAAAAACTTGCCCAGCTGCTTTTCAAGATGTAGTGAACATCCTGAAAGGCGATTTGGAGCAGTTGAGAACCATGTTGCCAGAGATCACCAAACTAGAAATCATTGAAACTCACACTGACTGTCCCTGTAACATCGGCAGTTCAGAAAGGTCATTTTTGGGACTGCGTCATCTTAAAACATATCTGTGGTCCACAATGGGGAAAGCAAGTGTAACAAGAGGCTTCCCACTTCAAATGAGACGTGCCTCATTTCATCTGAATCCCTGTGATCCAGACGACAGAGATTAAGCCGTTACAAGATGACGCCGAAAGGAGTTAACAGCGGACAAATTCAAATCCACCTTTGTACCCACTCACCACACCCAGACACCCGTTGGGTTGACCAGCAGGCAACCGCCAAATGGCCTGGGTCATTGACTGTAGCAGATGCTACGAGGACAACATTTGCATTCTGCAGCTCTATGATCCCCTAAGAGCGAGATTGGACTGAACTAATGTCAAAATCAATGTGTAATCACCATAATGTTTTTCCCTAGGTGATTTTGTGAAGAACGATACTCTTCTCGACTTTGGGGGACGCAAAGTGATTATATCATCCATCAACAGTTTTCGTTAGGAGCACTCTGCATTTCAGACCTGCATATTATGTTCACTCCAGTAAGAGTAATCCACAAGCTATTAAACTCCTATGCAGTCCGCCCAATTACGGCAATATGAAATGAATGCTGTGGGTGCTTAGTACCACAATATTGATTTTCTGTCGCTTGGTTCAAGATTTATTTTCATGTGTGGTTTTCTCTTCTTTTATTTCAAAATGTATTCTCGTATGTCTTTGTTTTATTACTCAGCTTGGAGTGAGTTAGCTGCGTCCTTTTGACACGTTTAAATGCAATCCCTCCAATTCAATCTATACGGATTCGGTTAACTCCCCCTAACCAGAACACCCCTTCACTTCCCTTTTGTGTGTTTGTTGTTAAGTTTGCTTTAGTTCTTTTTTTCTACCTCAACCTTTTACCAGATTATTGAATTCCTCTTATTAAAAATAAACTTCATTGTTTGATGAATAAAAAGTTGGTATTTTGTTTTATCTTCCATGATAGAATTTCTGAACAGAGAACATGTGACCCTGAGTAAAACGGAACACTATCGCCATAAGTTGACTTTTAATTTTCCAATTTTTATTCCAAAATTGGTGGCGCCCAAATAAACTTGAAATTATAATTATAGGTTGTCATCATGCTACATAGTGGCGCCCAACATGGGGCCCGATTACATCATTATATAGTATATCAGAGAGATATTAGAGATAGGAGATAGTTTCCTAGCTGCTTCCGTTTTTCCCCCTGAGGGTGACTAGAACATCGTTTATCTTTCGCTGCTAGGGAGCTGTGTGTGATTTCATCCAAAACTATTTTAATACCTGTATTAAATGATTGGAAGAGGTGGAT
The DNA here is from genome assembly GCF_960531495.2 of Zeus faber. Taxonomy (NCBI): domain Eukaryota; kingdom Metazoa; phylum Chordata; class Actinopteri; order Zeiformes; family Zeidae; genus Zeus; species Zeus faber. The sequence goes on along the minus strand of NC_137206.1, from coordinate 8,305,282 downwards.
TGAAAAATTCAGATTAGAACAGGGAGTTTGAACGGATCTATGTAAAAAGGGAACGTCTTCCTTCTACAACGGACAAATGGAAAACCTCTCAACAACTCCTCGACCAATGACCATCAAAGATCACTTTCGGTTCCGCCCCCTCGAGAGAAATAAAATCATTGGGATGGCATCGCCCCCCGTTCTCTCTCCTGAGACTCCACTTCTCTTGCACCGACGCTTTGATTTTACCTAGTTACTGAGTTATTTTTGGACGAGCCACTAACTCCTTGGTTCAAATGAGTGCACCGCATCCTTCGAATCTGCTGACTCCAACCACCAACCCACAATCACACTGAGCCCCAGAGGATCCCAGCCAAAGAACCATCGCCGCCTCACCCGATCCAGACCAAATAACACGTGGGGATCCATGATATTATCAGGTACCCAAGATGAGGCTTCAGCCATCGGGAGCCGAACGATCGGTGAACACTCACCGTGAAACAGTAAGCCCTGGACTCTGGAAAAGTCATGCCACTTCGATGTTGGTTTGGGCACGGGGATTTCTTGTTTTATAATTCAGCTAAGGGGGAGTTAGCTGTGTCCTTTTCACATACTAAAATGCAATCCCTTCAATTCAATCTATAATTAACACTCCCCCTCACCAGAATACCACTTCACTTCCCTTTTGTGTGTTTGTTGTTTAACTAGCTTTAATTAGTTTTTCGTACCTAAAACTTTTACCAGATTATTGAATTCCTTTATTAAAAATAAACATTCTTGTTTGATTAAGAAGTAGTTGGGTATTTATTTGATATTCCATGTGAGAATTTCTGAGTGGAGAACATGCGACCCTGAATAATACCAGCCTCTATCGCCTCCTGTGCGGCCATAAATTGACTTTTAAATTTTCTAATTTCTGTGACAAAATTGGTGGCGCCCAACTAAACTAAAAATATTTATCATAGGTTGTAATCACGCTATACTGTATAGTGGCACCCAACGTGGGGGCAATTGACATCGTTATAAGGTATATCAGAGAGATATTAGAGCTAGGAGCTGGTCTCCTAGATACTTCCATTGTTTCACCCTGAGAGTGACTAATACATGGGCTAAAAGAGGTTGTACCCTCCCAATGCTAAATGCCCTCTAGTGTCGAAAGTGACAGTACACTCCTTCGTCAGAAGGTCATCTCTCAAAAATTGCAATATTTTGCTTAATTCACAACACAGTGAATTAGCAATTATTGTAACAGGCCGTTACAGTGGGATTAATTAGTGCATCTTGGAGCCTCTCTTCCGTCATTTGGAGATCAGCCGTTTCAGAAGCCTGCCTTGCTGCATGATACTTTTCATGTTCTGTTATACATACAGTCATACATATATGCAGTGAAATGTCATGAAACCTGGTGATTATGCACAATAAGCTCTCTTGAATCTTAAACAGTGTCCCCGTTTCATTTTTTTTGTTCAATCCATGGTGCCCAGTTGTTGTAACTCGTTGAAACCACAAAGAGGTTCTTTTGACTGCCTTGAAATTGAACGAAAGAAATGCTTCGTTACAAAAACATGTTTTTGGACAAACTATGTTCATAGCAGCTGAACTCAGTGACAGACAACTGATAAGTTACAGGAACAGAGATGTTAGTAACTAAGTACCTTGTGTGAACCCACAGTGATACACTTCAATTGAGAATGTTGATTGCCGATAGTTATCAGTGCGAGTAAGATGGAAAGTCATTGTATAACAGTACTTTGCAATCTTGTGGGGAATAGATTTATGCCTTATACTTCCCACATTGAGTAAAAAGACACTCACTTGGTAATAAGCAACTGCAAATGATTTCAGAGGTCACAGAGTCCCAATATCGTTTGATATCGACATTGCCGTCAAAGTCTGCTGGTGGAGCCTCCATTTCACTTCCTGTAATGTCAAGCATGGTATTAAGAAAGTATTGTCAAATTTTGTTTCTTTATCTTTAAATGCTGTTTGTTCTGTAACTTACCAGGCATATTGAATACACCATTTCTCTGAAGGTCCATGACAACCACTGGTGGATGGTATCTGCACCTAAAACACGAAAATGAGTAGTTGTGGGTAGTCAGAGCTTGAAAGTACATGTAGGCGTGGAGCATTGTGGCATTTCTAGGCAAGGTCGCATTTTCTGTTTGCTCAAGGACTTAAATAGCTCAGCTTACATCACGGTGAGTCTAGGAAAGTTTTAGAGATAGTAAGACACGCATTCAAAAAAATAAAAACACTACAACATTCCTTTAATGTGCTTCTTACCTGAAGTGATACACACTAATACAATAGTGTGTCGTTAAAATTGTGAATAACTCCATTCTTGATATTGGTACACCAGCCCACAGTCAGGATATGCCCTGTCGTATGTAGAAAAGCCTAAAAAAGAAATGGGAAAGAAGGGTATGGCGGCCCAATGGCGTGGTCAAGCCGCGGCTGCAGACGGCACCATGGCTCCCTTTCCCGCAGCCACCCAGGTGCCTCGAGTCGGTCAGTTGTTTTTAAAAGTAGTTCAACTGATATGGCTATATTGATATGGATAACATTGTTGACATTTCTTTGAGTCTCACCATCACCAGTATGTCACAAATTTGACATGTGCTGTAATGAGCACTACCTCACTATCAGGCTCGATATCAGATTCCAGTTTGAATGGGTCATGGTCCTGAACCCGCACACGCAGAAGTTACAAAAGACTTCATACGCAGCATGCTGTCAACATGGCAGGCAAATGTACTGTGGCCCGGTGGTTGTCAGGCAGTGTGGGACTATGTACTTAGACTCAAGCTCGCGGATGAAATCTGTAAATCCTGACAAGGGCACGGTGCTTTTTTTTTTTTGTTTCTTTTATCACGAGTGCGCAAAGAGAGAGACACCCACACACCCACACACACACACACACACACACACACAATTTTAGATCTGGTGCTATTCATAAAACGTGGCAAGCGTGAGTGTTACTTCATCGGGTTGGTCTATTTATCTATCTACAGTATTATTTATTTCCCGCCCCGTGCTATATGCACAGCTTAAAGGTGGCGGGCAGCCACATAGCGGGTGGGGGTGCCACAGATGCAGGTGCTGGGATAGGGACGGCGACGGTATGCCTGGCTCTGCTCCCCACTCCTAAAGCAAGGGAATTCCGAGTTTATTCTTGAATCACACGGCTACTTTTTTAAAATTTTGTGTCCTCAGTACGTGATAATAAAAAGTTTGGGAACCCCTCCCTGCCCTAGAGTGACATAAAAGTTGCATGAATTCTCGATTTGACTGTTCAGAGGTCGCATTGTTTCCATTTTAGGACCACATATGAAAGTGGACCAATTCTGAATTGAAAAGATCAGATTCTATGTGATTTGTGCTGTTCACACTGTCATGAAAAAAACTGATCTGAGTCACATACGAGCAGAAAATTTTGATTCGGGCCACTTTGGCCTGCAGTGTGAAAGATTCCCGACACACTCCATGCATCACGTTTCTTTTGGCATCAAGTGCCTTGGAAGATCTTGCAAAGATTGCAGTGACCAAATGTTGGGGGAGTTGGGTAGGTAGATGTTTTTTTTGTAGTAAATAGTGCACCATTCACCTGGACTTGCGTTGCATTCTTCATCTTGTGCATCTTGATGAATTGCAACTGGATCTGGCCAGGCATCACTCTTTGTGGTCCTGAACAGATGTCACTCAGTTTGAAAAAGATGCCATTTTGCAATTGTTTTATGGAGACATGATTGTCTTGCCTTGGCACATGGGCAGTGCCAGGACTTTTTTTCAAATTGTATGCTGCTATTACCCTGCCCAGTCTGCTGTGGTATGATACCTTTGGCTCATACAATATATTGAAAAGGATTTTTTGGAAGGAGGCCCTCCAACAGTCACCTCAATAGAAAGCGGAACACCTTCTCCAGCAGCTGCTTTTTGGTGATTTAAGCAGCTCTGCTTTCTTACGTCCCCAAATATCTTGGCAGCAACCATTTCTGACAGCATCTCCTCCTCCAAAATAATGGGTGTGGTGTCCGAGCAGGGGCAGAAGAGCAATGATTTTACATGCATCAAAAGGAATAATTACACTCTTAATTGCAAAATCTGCATTTGTGTTATATTCATCCAGTCCACAGTTATTTTTTGGCTTGCACCCCATGTTTTATTCTGAGCATGTAGAGGAGGGCATGGCTTGAAGAATGATTTGTCAACAGCAAAGATACCATTTTGGCATCAATGCATTGGCTTGAGAGGTGCTGAAATATCATTTACCCTCTGCTTCTATTTTCTGTAAATGTGAACCAGCAAGTTCATTTTTTTTATTTCAATGCCACAGTGTGTGCAAGTCACCCTGACTTGCTGGCAGACATGTAATCTTATTGCTGATGACATGGCTGCTGGAGATGGAGGTACTTCTGCTGAGGATTGGAGGTGGTGCTGCTGGGGATAAAGGCACTTCTGCTGAAGGAAGGAGGTGGAGGTGGTGCTGCTGGAGTTGGAAGTGGTGCTGCTGGGGATGGAGATACTTCTGCTGGGGATCAAGGTAAAGGTAGTGCTACTGGGGATGGAGGTACTTCTGCTGGGGATGGAAGTGGTGGTGGTGCTGCTGCTGGGGCTGTGGGTGGAGGCCGTTCAGATAATGTATTTTTTTTACAAGTTGTTAAATGGTTAATCAGAGCAGCCCCTTTGATTAATGTTGACGTGTAGTCGCAGAAATGAAAGTACCAGTAGACGATGGTGACAAAATCTATGATGTAGAAAAAAAAAAGTTTGACCAATAGTCTTGTTTACAACAATGTTTTATCCAATGCAGTTCAGGGAGTTTGAACGCACCTACGTAAAAAGGGAATAACGCTACAACAGACCAGTAGGAAACCTCTCAACAACTCCTCGACCAATGGCCGTCAAAGGAGGTCGCTTCTGGTACCACTCCCTCAAAATAAATCAAGAACATTGGGACAGCATTGTCTCCAGTTCTCTCCCCTGAGAGTCCAGTTCTCTCACGCCGACGCTTTGTTTTTACCTAGAAATGTGACTTTCCTTGGTGCATTGCCACGTAGCCTTGTTCTCTTTGTCTTCTTTTTGAAACCACATCTCTACGACTCGGTAGAGTCGTGGCTCGTAAAATTTTTATCAGCCACGACTCTACCGAGTCGTAGAGATCTTCAGAGACACTTTTATACCCTTAAACCTCCCGTTTTCTACCTCAACCGGTGTGGACCAGTACGAACACCAGACCTCCCATCAAGCCTTGCTGATAAAACCCCTGTTTTAAAAATATATTTTCCTAACATCTTGCTGCCACGAGACACTGGTAATGAAGTTATTTTTACACAAGCCACCAACTCCTTGGATCCCACGAGCCCACCGGATCCTTCAAATCTGTTGACTCCCACCACCAACCATTACCGCCTCTCCCATTCCAGACCGAATAATAAGTAGTGATCCGTGATGTTATCAGGTACGTAATATAAGGCTAAAGCCACCGGGAACAGAACCATCGGTGACCACTCACCACGAACCAGTAAGCCCGGGACTTCAATAAGCTCATAGCATTTTGATGTTGGTTTAGGCACGGCGATTTCTTTGTTTTATTATTCAGCTTAAAGTGAGTTAGCTGCGTCCTTTTTACACATTCAAATGCAATCCCTCCAATTCAATCTATAGTTGGCACTCCTCACAGAACACCCCTTTACTTTGTGTTTTTGATGTTTAACTTGCTTTAATTATTTTTTCTACCTCAACCTTTTACCACATTATTGAATTATTTTATTATAAATAAACATTCATTGTTTGATTAAGAAGTAGTTGTGTATTTATCTAATATTCTGTGTGATTTTTCTTTTTTTCGATTTTCGTGAAATTTACTTTTTATTTTCCAAAGTGTATTACAACTGGTGGCACCCAACTAAACTATAAACATTAATTATACTGTAGGTCCTCATCACACGATACAGGACTGAACCATGTTGCTGTATCAAACGGTCACAAGAATGTGTCAAAAAATAGGAACCTGGATGTAATCGCAGTTGAATTCATGAAGCGCATGGCTGCAAGGAGTAACACTTTCCTCAAAAATAGGTAACATCACTGGTGAGTGAAAAACAAATCCAATTTTTAATAGTAGCTGTGTGGGGCTATGTGTTGATGGTTAATTAACTGACTGTAATTTACTATGTGCTTGTATGCTTTCTCTGTGTGTGTAACAATATAACTTGTTTGGCTTGTTAATTGGCCCCTTGTAGCCTCTACTGCCATGTTGTGTTCTTTATGGGTGTACTAGCAGCGATGTCTCGCAGCCACGGTGGTGCCGGATTTGCCTATGATTTATGTTCATGTGAGCCTTTTTACTTAATCATTTTAGTGGCATTGATTATTACTTTCTGTGTTTCCTGGTGTGTATCGTTATTTAAACTTTTGATCCCCAATAACAATGAACAATACAGGCTACGTTTCGATAATACATAATTTTGTAACATTTAACATCTTAATAATAGAAAAATAGGTTATATGTTTAAGATGTATTAATATTATTTAAATTATAGCATTTATTAATTATATATTTTATCTAATATAATTTTTTTATTTAATTACATTTTATTTTATTTTATTTAAATGTTATTTTATTTAAATTTAAATATAAAAATTTAAATGAATTAAATCATTTATTTTTTTAACCTGTGCTGTCAGCATGCTAGGCATACAACACAGTATTTGTATGCCATTGCATCTTGGACAGAGTTAGTCTGCAAGTGGTCTTAAAGAGAACCACCACCAACGCCCTCTTTGTAGAACTATTTATCATGTTTGGGTCTATAAACAACTAATCACTACTCCAAGAGGGGGAGAATCACCACGGGTGAGACAAATAAACATAGAACCAAACAACATTTACACAAAAACATAAACATTGGACGACAACATGTATTGAAAAACAGTGAATTAGGTTCAGGAAAACTGGAAACTACAACTGGTCACGTGGCCTCTTCCTGTCATAGTTATGGCAGTACTCCAAGCAAGTGTAGTGGGGTGTGCGTGTGCGTGTGTGTGATGGGACACCAGAGAAGCCAGAGGGCGGTGGAGCAACCCCCACGCCCAGCCGAGAGGAGCATTACCCAGTCCCATGGAGTACGAGGAGACCCTGCACCCCAGGGGCGCACACATACAACCAACCCCCAGGTGCAGGCTAATTATTGCATTTTATACTAATAATAATAATAATAATAATAATAATATAAACTGCTGTGTAGTATTTTTGTTTATCTGCGATGGTTGCCCCTGCGCCCACACATTTGTAAGTTAACCAGCTTAATATTTTTTCCCATGTTTGTTAAAATGTATGTTATTACACACTACACTCACAATGCACGTACACCAAGTTAAAATACGTAATAATGACACTTGTTTCATATCGCGTACATATTTTATAGTTAGGATTTTAGTTTAAAATTAAAATGTATTGGTACCACTCAAAAACCGGCCGTTCAGATCAAAATGTCATGCAGCGCGCAGCGAGTTTCCGTTACAAAGAATTGGTGCTGGTCTACGTGTCCTGGAAGATTTCAATGTCCTGGACAAATGGGAGAAATTCCAGTCAAATACTGTATCAGTGTTGACTGAGCTTAAAAACAATTGATAGGCAGGCTATATAAAGAATGACATAATGAAGGCATGTAGATATATGATCATTTTTGCTTTTTCAGTGTATTGCATGGGATGCATGTGTAAGGTCACCTTGGCAAAATCTGTTTATTATCAAAATCAACAGGTGGGAAAGTAACTAGTGTTACTATGTTTTAAGTGAGCTGTTTTTTACTTTTACTTGGATCATTTATTACACAAGTACTTTTACTTCAGTACAATTGCAGTCAAGTAACAGTACTTCTATTTGAGTAGGATATTTCAGTACTCTTTACACCTCTGTTGGGTTGTGTTAATTTACTTTAACAATAATCATTTTTATAAAGTAGTTACAATTTATGTATTTATTTTGCGTTTATTTAATCATGTGCACCGTCTGTTATTTAGCCCCCTGTTTAATAATGTTTAGAGGTAAACCATTTTTGTTGTGATATTTGTTTCACCCCTTTTATGTCCATTTTGATTTGGCTATATGCCTATGTTCCCTCCTGTCATTTGGACACAGTAGGTCCTTTTGGTGTCTAGTCCTCTCTATGTTGAACCCTGTTTTAAATTCTTTTGACATCATTTTTATTTTGGCCCTACATTAATTTTTTGTCAGCAACCCATCTTAAGTCGCTTATATTCCGCTTAAATAACTCTCTCATTTTTGCCCTTTCTAACAGCAACTCCCAGTGTCTCATGGCTCGGCTCCTCACACCCCTCCGCTAAATAACAAGGTAAGGCTGGAAGCAACCAGGGGATGACATAGATTCAGAGTAGTGAACACACGAGACGCGCTGCGCTTTACCACCGCCAGTGAGAGACACGTTGCCCCGGTAACGTCACCGTGGGAACTCTCACGTGTGCCAGTAGCCAAAGGAATGTGCACCTTTGAAAAATCGAGCCTTGAAAGTGTTCATTAGTCACCCAACCCGTGACATTAACCTGTTAATGCCAATTTGCCTTTAAATGGAGAGATGTGGGTTCCAGGAGAAACACTTGTTACCGTCTCAAAAGCAGTGATGGTGGCGCTGGCATTTAAGTTACCGTGACCGCCTCAGCCTCGTTTAGTCCATTGCGGTACATTTGCTGTGCTGTAGGACTGCGTTATGGGTTCAAGAGTCCTGGCTGACATTCCTTCCCACAACGTCACTCTAATAATGAGAACACGGCGTTTGTGGTTTGATGCACTTATCACTCATGATGTCCCATAAAGCGATCTCATTTACAAGGAGGACTTGGTTGGGACTACGGCACGAAGATAGATAATGGTAACAAACCAACTCCACATTGCTTTTCCTGCCGGTCTTTGAGTTGCGCCCAGGCAACGATCATTGTTGTTCTCAGACAAACCCCATCTGCTTTGCCGTACTTTGGTTTCTGAGGTCCTACCAACTGAGAAACGAGTCGGTTTGATCATAACATCTACCAAACTCAGTTTTCTAGGAAGCCTAAAACACCTCGTTGTGGGCCTCTACACTGGTCATGGAGCCAGAGCAGCTGCAAGTGCACAGTTTTTAAAATGGCCATCAAACATGTAAAAATTGTATCAAAATCTGATACCTTTTATGCCTTTACCTTCAAAATACCAGCACATAATAGAATGAAATGAACATGAAAGTCCCGACAGAGTCCATCTCTGAATATGCCTTAAAAACAAACACAAAAAAATTTAAGAATGCTGTTTTCAGGACCTTTGGTGATAGATTTTTTGTGAATTTGAAAAAAAAAAAAAAAAAAGGTGTGGAGGCAGGAGCAATTACCAACCATATAATATTAATCACACCATAGGAGAAATACCTTACATCTTCAGTTCTCTACAAGGGTGAAAGTCCTACTTTCCCAAACCATTTTTTTTGAACTGTAGAGCGTTAAGAGGAGGAGGTCAATATCAAGATTGCTTCAAGATATCTCAGCTTGTTCACTGCATTTTGAGGTTCATTTTGGATGTTACAATTTCTCAAAATTTCTCTAAATAAGGGTTTGGGACACCCAACAAAATGGCTGACCTCCGAGTTAGTCCATGGGGGGGATCTGTGAAATCATGAAGTAGAAGTAATGACACAATTAAATTTTAAACGTACGGTAGCCAGACTTTGATCAGAACTCTTAAAAAAAAAAAAGAGAATATCACCTTTGAACCAGAATCTACAGAAGGAACAAAGTAGAATAAAATACAATGACAAAATACTATCTAAAGAAAAAAATGAAAATAATATTTCAGTACCTCCAGCTACATCCTTTCAGGGCTTCATGGCACGACAAACTACAGATCACCACAAACAGGATCTGCTACAAGGGAAATCACATCAGGCTTATTGGGAAAAAATGACCATGGTCATAATTTTAAGACACTGGCCCTAGCAACAGTATCCACAAAACAACCCGGTGTCTACGCGCTCCCTCCCTTGGGCTTTTCCTGCGTTCGACAGCAGCCATTATCAAATGGTTAATCAGGGAAGCTGATAATCTTGCGACGGAAAGTGGGTCTTTCAGTACTGCTGTGCAGCTGGTGGTGGTGGTGGGGTGGTGTGGGGGGGGGGTCAGCCAACAGCTGCTGGGGGTGAGATATCTGGGATGAAGCCTTGTGCCGGGGCGCCTTCAACCCCATTTAAATTCTCTGTGCAGCGTAGCGCAGCGACACCTGGGCTGAGGAGTGCGGTTTAAATTAGGGGCACAGTGGGGGACCTTGACGAAACAAGTGACTTTGACCGGCCGTTCCTCTTTCCCATGAGGGAGATCCGAGAACTCAAGGTTTACAGCAGTTAGTCACACAGAGGACAGTGGTTAAAAATGTGATTGTAAATATATATTTACAAAACGTCCCAAACACAGCTATATTCAAGGATATTAAAGAGGACCTATTATGCTCCTCTTCACCAAGTTGATATGGTCTCTGAGGTCCCCAAAAACATGTTTAAACTTTTTTTTTTGCATAACTTACTACTCAGCTTATTACATTCGAGCCATTCTAACATGCGTCTTATCCACCCTTTCTGAAAACTGGCTGTTTCAGTGGGAGGAGCCAGTCCCAAAGCCCCTAGTTCTGTGAGCCAATGGGGTTTGAGAACAAGTTCCGTATTCTGTGAGACAATGGCGTTTGAGCATGGCTCGGGGTTACGTTGAATTTGCTCTGTAACTTTCGCTGATTTCACCTTATCAGTCCATCAAAAACTGTTTCTGAACAAATTTGAGGGGAGAAATAAGCAGTCCAGTTGTTGATTCTTCACTCAAATTAGATCTAAAAGGTCAACAGCAATTTTAAAGTTTGTTCCAACTTTCACTGCGGTATCCTGAGCACCCTTTCAAGTAAGTCAGACAATGGGCTGGTTAGCTCCAAAAAGTCGGGTGCAAACCTTCTTTAGTAGCTGGCCAGTCCCAAGAACTGCTTCACCTCCTTCTTGGCCTTGGGTCTTGGAGTGGTCACGACAGGCCATACAGTGTTTTTTTTCAAGCTGGGGTCAGATCAGGCCTTCACCCAAGTGGTGCACCAGATACTGTATCTCCCTCCGTCCCACGGCACACATCCTTGGGTTGGCGGTGAGCCCCGCCTGCCTCAGGGACTCAAGCACTACGCCCGCATGCTGCATTTGCCCCTCCCAGGTGTCGCTGTGAATGATTACGTCATCTAGGTAGGCCGCGGTGTATGCTACATGCGGATGCAGGACGTGGTCCATGAGTCTCTGAAAGGTGGCTGGGGCACCGAACAACCCAAACGGAAGTATACGAAAGTGGTACAACCCGAACAGAGTGGAGAATGCTGATTTTTTCTTTGGACTTCTGAGACAAGGGAATATGCCAGGAGCCCTTGGTTAAATCCAGTGTTGGGAAAAAATTTGCTGTACAAGGCCAGTCGAGAAGTTTATTGACCCGGGGCATTGGGTAGGCATTGAACTTTGACACCACGTACACCCTTCGGTAGTCCATGTAGAATTGGACGGACACATTGGGCTTACCCTCCAGCACGATGGGACTAGACTAGTCTCCTGGACTCCTCTATCACCCCCATGTCCAGCATGGCCTCTAATTCTGCCTGCATGATCTTGCGTTTATGTTCGGGCAGGTGATACATCCAAGAGCACACCTTCACTCCCGGGGTCATCTCCACATGGCGGTGCATGAGGGATGTGAGGCCTGGCAGGGAGGAAAAAACATCAGAGAAGCGACGCTGAAGTGCGGCCACGTCCGCCGTCTGAGACAGAGAGAGATGGTTACCTAACAGGGCCGCGGTATGATCGGCTGCTTTTTGAACCTCCGGCCCCAACTAATCCCGTTCAATGACCGGCGTGACCAGGGCCACAGACACCCCCTCCCTCTATTCTTTAAAGTGGTTCAGGTGATAAATCTGTGTCATTCTTACTCGTGCTAGGACCTTCCTGCCAGTTTTTTTTAATTATGTCTACCACCCCCCAAGCTCTCCTGCCAAAGAGGAGTTCAAATGGAGAAAATCCCATGGAGGCCTAGGGAACCTCCTGCACTGCAAACAACAGGGGGTCCAACCACTTGTCCCAATTATGGCTATCGTTATTAACGATCTTCCGAATCATGTTTTTCAGCGTTTTATAAAAGTGCTCCATCAGACCGTTGGTCTGTGGATGGTAAACGCTGGTCGATATTGGGCGGACACCCAGTAACCTGTAAAGTTCCCGAAGTGTACGTGACATGAAGGTAGTGTCCTGGTCAGTGTGGATTTCCTTCAGAATCCTGATTCGGGAGATGACCTGAAACAGTGCCTGTGGCACACTTTTGGCCGTAATACTGTGCAATGGAACCACCTCGGGGTGCCGGATTGCATAATCCACTAGGACTCACACAAAATGATACCTGCGGGCACTGCGGTCTAAAGGTCCAATGAGGTCCGTACTTTGCTTCCGAAGGGGACCTTGACTAGGGAGAGGGGACTCAACGGCGCTCTTGGTATAGCACAAGGTTGACTAACTGGCACTCAGGACACACAGTGCACCATTTACCTAAATGCCTGGACATCAGCCATTATCCGCTGACGTGTTTTATCGTGACCAAGGTGACCAGCTATCGGGTTATGGTGAACCGCCAGGTAGAGCATTTGCAGGCGGCTCTTTGACACCAACAACTGGGTTATTTCCTCTCCTGTCTGAGTGTCACGGCTCACTCGATATAACCTGTCCCTAATCACCAGTGAGTGCAGCATCTGGGCGCATCAATACACCATTGATTTTAACTACCCCCTCAAAGGTGTCATCCCGCGACTGCTCCAGCAGAAAATCGACGATAGGGAAGGTCAAGGGGACAGGGGAAGATCCCACTTGAGGTTGCGCCGCCCACGCACCCATCGCGCCCGCCGATGACCTGTCTGCATTACTGCACGCCATGCAACACTGACCTCCCTACGACCATGAATGCACTCCCCCAGCCTCTCTCATCAACACGTCAAAGTCTGGCAAATCTGTGCCCAAAATCAGGGAGTGAGACAGCCGGGAACTTACTGCAGCCAGTACCCTATGCTTTTTCCCCCTATAAGGAATTTCGAGCTGGACCATCGATACGTGTGAATATCCCCATACACACAACAAATTTCTCCCCATGATGCATCCACCAAAGCCGGATCATCCTCTGCAAACAGCCCAAGTCCAGCAAAGCCTGATGTCTACCAATTTGTAGCCTTACCGGTACTTGGTTGGCCCCTTCCCCACCAAGGGAGGGGTTCGGCGGGCCGGCGACCCGGGCCCCCTCGCCGGGTTGCATCCAGAGGCAGGCCTGGCAGTCGTGGCCAGGCCGCCTGCAGTGCACCCCTGCCCAGACGTCTGCGCAGCTCCCTGATTTCCCGCGGCGGCACGGCACTGGGAGCTGACGGGTGACAGAGAGGGGAGAGCATGGGAAGAGGAGACAGCACAACAGGACCCGGCTGGTTGACTTCCCCCCTCCTCCAGGCCGGCAGGAGGGGGATCGTGCAGGAAAGAAAGGGGGCAATTCCTGACACCCGCGGTTGCGGCGGAGCCTCGGCCATTCTCCTCTGCCGGGACGGGCTGGTGACCCGGCGAATCCTGCTTGGTTGGATGCAGCTGGCCCCCGGACATTCTCCTCCGGGGCATCGGATGGGCTGCGAATCCTGCGTGGGTCCTGGGGTCGGAGCAGGTCTGGTCGTCTGGTCGGCGGCTCTTGATTGGCGGTGGTGGGCCAGTCCCGGCGTGCTCCTCGGAGCTCATGCTGGCGAAGATGCACTACAGCTGGCAGCGAAGGAAGTTACACTCCTCCTCCAGGTCCAGTCGCTTCTGCAGCCAGCGGATTGGCTCCGTGGCGCCTTTCACTCAACACCCTGCCCTTCCCATGTCCCTGTACGGGCGTCACTTGTGGGAGTCTCTTCTCATTGGTAGGGGCTTAGGAGGGAGACAGAGTCTTTCTGCTGGTGGATTGCCAACATGGCATGAGTCTTCATCAACAATTCTAAATATAAAGGCTCGCTGGCCAAAATGATAAATGATAAGGATAAACGTTTGAATCGGGGTGCAGGAGGAATCTCTGACTCTCGCGCCGCAGGTCCTACGACTAGACTCCTGGTCGACTCTCGAGTCCTGTATGCCAATCACTCTCTGCAAGACAGACGAACACTGAGAAAGCTCCAAGCCCCGAGTTGGCCGAATCACTGCTACGCGGGTGCTGATTGGGCCAACTCAAAGGCAGCTGGGGGCGGCCGTGGGAAAGAAGCCATTCTGCTGTCTGCAGCGGCAGCTTGAACACGCCCCTTGATCCGCCACAATACTGGATACATACAGTATATATACTATGTATATACAGTGTGTATATATAATTTGTGTTTGTAATAAAAAACTATAAAGGGTTAATTCTAAACTTTTTCCAGGTATTGTATCCTCCCTTCTCAGTTGGTAAATCTCTTGAAATGAAGAAACTTTGAGTCAACCAAGTTTGGGGAAAAAAAATGCCTTCAACAACATTCCATGGTCGCAACATCTATGATATCGTGGTGGTGGGAGAAAAAGTGAGGCACTTACAACGCAAAGTCACAAAGTTTTTATTTTACTATTTTTTGCAACAGCCCAAAACTTTGGAAAACAAAACTGAGTGTGTGTGTGTGTGTGTGTGTGTGTGTGTGTGTGTGTGTGTGTGTGTGTGTATGTGTGTGTGTGTGTGTGTGTGTGTGTGTGTGAGCTGAGGTTTGAATTTTTCAGGTTATGGATGAACTGTCTAGTCTGTGACAAGACCCACTATATAAACTTTGAACACAGACTCTGCGGGAGACATCAATAGTCGTAAATATTTAATTTGCTTGCCTCCGACAATGTGCGCCGCTGAAACAAATCTTTACCAGATTGAATTGGAGATAAGAGGCACGGAAATATAAGCAAAGTTGATACGGCGGTATTTGCCGGCGTGCCCTTAGTGGGGTGCCTGTTTCACAGATCTCACATTAGGCTCCTCTGAAGCATTAAGAGCTGAGAGTACTCTTTCTGTGAAGTGCACCCTCGTTACAGTATATGTTGTAAACGCAGTGAAAGCTGCATACCTTTTATTTTATTATTTTTCCCCAGAATAATATGTGGACGTTATAGAACCAATTTGTTTTGTTTTCAGTGACAAAATGTATAAAAAAAAACCTTTTAAAAAAACCCAAAGAATTCTATACTATATTTAAGTTTTATGAATAAATCCAATTGTTTGTTTTATTTATTTTGATGTATTATTATTATTATTATTATTATTATTATTATTAATAATAATAATAATAATAATAATAATAATAATAATAATAATAATAATAAATAATGATGATAATAATAATAATTTTCCATAGAATAATACATTGATGTTAAAGAAACAATGTATTTGGTTTTCTGTGACAATGTCTATGAAATGTAATCCTTTCCTCTAAAACAAAAAACAAAAAAATAGGTTGAATAAAGTGTATACACCAAACACAGCATGTGTTTTTTAATATTTATAAACTATATTTAAAAAGCCCCCATACATTTTATAAATAAAACCATAGTAATTAAAATGTTTAAACATCTAATGTCAATGGATATTTATGGTAAGTTCTTCGAAGTTGGAATTTTTTAAAGTACATGTAAAAAAACTGCAACAAAATGACATCGTATCAACCAAACGGTTTTAGAAATGAACTGCACATCTGGATTTCTTATTGTGTTTAAAATAACTCACTTTGAGAAAGACTGACCTAAACCAGCTAAGTTAGAAAATATATCTCTTTCCTCATTTCAAGTACTACTTTGGACTACGGAAGCCCTGAGGGATAAGCTTTTACATTATTAAAAAAACCCCAAATATATTTTAAATGTATCTCAATATAACCACTTTATTCATTATAAATTCATTTAAACACATTTTTAAGCAAGTGTACGATGAGGCAGGGAAACAGCTTTCGCTCAATATCTTTTCAAAATGACTAATTTTCAGTCAACTCATTAAAATGGCTTAAAAAAAATTGATCAACCTAGCCAATCCCTCTTGCACCGCCTGCTTTGCTGTGTTGCTGCGCTCCCTCCACCTCCCTCCACCTCCCCTGCATCCACCTGATGGCTCTACTCTCCATTGGAGCTCATCACTCCTCCACCTCACTCCGTACGCATCTGTTTGCTGTACAACTCGAGTGATGAGCGGTGGAACCCAGACGCCCAACTCAAACAACGTGAAATAAATAAAATCATTTTAAATGAAGAGTTTGTCAGAACTTGGTTTGACTAAGTCATAATAATAATAACTGAACTCACTCAAATATGTTGTCTCGACCAAGTTCTAACAAGAACATATTTAAAGATATCTCATCATCGTTATCTCATGTCTATTTACACAATTCAGTATTTTTCATCCTCATTAACTCCTATTTTAGACGTTCATTTATTTTGGGGGGGGTGCATGTGCAACAACCCAGTGCACCCACCTCAAGTGACTGAGAAACCGACCACGGGCGCTGATGTTTTAAACTTTTATTCACTTAAATTCCTCAGTGTTAAAGCAACAAGAAAACATTTATTATGTCCTTTGGTGGGATTTTTCTTACACGTCATTGATACTGTATATGTATTCTTTGATGCCAGCACTTTGCCAATACAAAGGGAAATCAACTGCACCGACAGAAAGAGAGAGAGAGAGACCGTTAATAAACAATAATGGAATTAAGTGAATGAAATGAAAAAGAAAATAGAAAAATCTAAATAAAGCCAATAATTCAATAAGTTAAGCATTGCATATGCGTTTTCGACGTCATCTCGATTGGATACGCTCAAGGTGGCCTTTTTCTTCAGTCGCAGTTCAGCATCGATACAAAAAGTAACAACCAGGTCTTTACGTTGTTGTGTTTTGTTTGCTTTCCATCACGAAAAAAAAAAAAAGAGATTCAACAAATCATCTTGTTTTCGCCGATATAGACTAATGATTTATTTTCCACGCCCCTCTCACTCTTCCGCTCTGGTGAGACAAATGCTCGTCTTCATTTTGGATTGTGACCAGAGGTGGAACCCCCCTCAACCCCCCTCAGAAATGAGCTGTGGTGTACAGGATTACCTTTTTACTACCTTCCCTATATATAACCACGCCCCCCAGAAAAAAACAAAAACAAAAAAACAGATGAATAAACAGAGACAAAAAAACCTCTTGAATCTTGAATCTCGGAATGAAAAAAATAAATCGGATAGAAATAACAAAAAAACGAGCGACAAAAAGGGTTCGACACAGAGGAAGGTTCACGCGAACATAAGCACAGGTCAGTGGCGGCTTCCGTCCGGGGGCGGACGTTGAGTTAGGGTGGAGGAGGGAGGGGTGAGAGAGAGAGGGAGAGAGGGAGAGAGGTGGAGAGGTGGAGGGAGGTCGGGCAGAGAGGGGGTGGGGGGGATTGACACGAGCGAGGGTTCGGACGCGGTACACAGCGGCAGCTCGGCGTGGATTTCCTGGTTATCCACAATGCACTGACAGCAAAGAATGCTTTTACCTGGTGCTCTCTTTGTACTTCGCTTCCTTCTCTTCCTGGAACGTCGGCGCCGTCATGTTGTGGCTGTTGTTCCTCTTCGTCTTCTGCTCTCGCTTTCGCGAGATTCTTTGGGGGGCGGATTCCCTTCCGCCCCCCCCCACACACCTCGTGGAAGGGAGCAGCCCGGCCTCACGCAGGTGACCTCGGGAGGGAAGGGGGGGGGGGGGGGGGGGCGTGGGGTGCGGGCGGAGGGCCGGGGGCGGGGGCGGAGGGGTCGCTGCCGAACACGAAACTCTCGCTCGCTCCGGAGCGGCGCTTCAGAGCGGCGCTTCAGAGCTGGCTCGCTCGTGGCTGCAGCCGTTGTCGCCGTGGCGGTACCAGAGGAAGCGGGCGGGGGCTGAAAGTACCTGGTATGGCTTTGAAGTGTCACTGTCTCTCTGTTCGTGGGGCTCAAGCAAACGCTCGGTTAAACTCTTTTTAAAATTTTTTTTTTTTACAGATATTTTCACGGACGGCATATTTTCCTTTTTTTCCCATAATATTTATCTTGTATATATATATATATATATATATACATACACATATACACATACATATATACATACATACATACATACATATATATATATATATATATATATATATATATATATATATATATATATATATATATATATATATATTATACTTCTTTGAAACCGGAAAGGAAAGTTTGTGCACTCAGCAATCTGACGCTCACTCTCTGCACGTGAGTCCATGGAGAGAGAGATGGGGCTGGGGCGGGGGTGGGGATCCGGGGGTCGGGGGCCCAGTCAGTGCGGCTACAAAGCGCGCGGTCCTTCTCACTTTGCGGATACCTAGTCGGAGAAGGATTCGGGGAGGGATGAGGGGGGCGGGCGGGCGGGTTTGTGCTTGGCAGCGTCGTCCGGGGGTCCTCAGAGCAGCAGGGCGCGGCCCAGCAACGCGGCCAGCAGCAGGAGCGCCGAGAGGGCGGGGGGCCACAGCGGGGCCCGGCCGGAGTCGGCTCCCCGGCAGCCCCCCAGCTCGGATTCGCAGTGGGCCTTCTCGCACAGCAGACCCCCGTAGGCGGCGGGGCACTGGCAGCGCAGGTTGTTGTGGCACACGCCGCCGTTCTGGCAGCGCAGCAGCTCCTCGTCACACACCCGGGCTGCGGTGGCGGCAGGCGGGGGAGGCGACGAGAAAAAAAAAAAAGGAAAGAATTGAGGGGGTTAGCAATCAGAGCGCCGGATATTTATACATTTTTTAAATTCATAAATGTACTTGTCAGGGCTGGGCGATCTTGACCAAATTGGGTGTTACGAAGTTTTTTGACGAATGCCTCGAAATTGATGATTTGATTCGCTATGTTTTGGTAATGATTCTTTACATATAAGCAAAACATCTGTGGGTATTACAGAGCAGAACAATCTATGAAGTTCAGAAAGCTGCAACACTTTACGGTAATGCAGCCTATAACTATAGATATTCCGATAACCAAAATCCCGGACGATACGTGGTCTCATATCACAATATTGATATTATAATGATATATCACTCAGCCCTAATTACTTATCAAATGCAGGACCTCATTACAAGTTTCAGATATAAAGGAAATTACTTATTCAAGTATGGCTAAAATCACGATACTAAGAGCTCATATAGTTACTTTTAAAACACATATAATCCTGTTTCTTAAGCTTGTACTTGTTTAACATGCAATGGCACTGCCGTTTAAACGTTCAATAAAGAATGAATATTTTTCTGTGTATATGATATAAACATTTGAGTTAAAACCCAGCAGCAGGACGATCAAACAGCCCAATTCAAACAATACGTTACTTCCTCCAATGGCAAACAGCTTTACAGTACTTACTGAGTGGACATTTTCTGGAAAAGGCTTTTATACATTCATTCTTGAAGGTTAATCGAAAGAAAGTGATTATTGTTGGGAGCGTGGATGGCGTACAATAATTGTATTCAGTTTATGCACTGGATTATCTCCCAAAGCGTGCGGTACTGTACGTGCATAATTAGTTATTAGTTTGCAATTCAAATGAGGAAATCAGTGTGAGTAAGGGGTTAGTAAAAAAAAAGTTATTAAAGGGTATATATATATATATATATATATTGTTTGTTAATTAACACACTGAAATAGGAAGCATGGAAGGAAGTTGGAGAATTCGGACCTCGATATAACATTTTCAATTATTAATGGTGCCACCTTGTGCAAAAACTCCAAATGTTCCTTGACACCCAACCCATTTATTATTATTCTGGACCAATAGAACCAGTCTTGATCGTCAGAAAAGCCCATTATCTTCACATTGCTGCAAAATAATTACACTATTCAGTTTGGTTCTCAATCCTTGTAACTCATTTTCCCATTGAAAAAGTCAAACAAACAAACAAACAAAAACTAAACAAAGCAAAAATAAAATAAGTAAAGGGAACACAATGGATTTAGACAAATTGAGAGCGAGGTAGAATCATGTGTTTTAGAGTTGCAATGGCGAGGCCACTCGATTCCCACTGGAGCCAAGCTGTCAAGCAAGCTGGAGACAAACAAAGCAGCGGCGCAAAAAAAAACAACCCAAAAAAACAAATAACCGACCCAACAAAATAATGGAGAGAAATAAACAGTGACAAACGGAGGGGGCTCCTTTGGCCTTCTAGGTGGGCGATGGTTTCAGTCATCCGTGTGAGCAAAGAGCAACCCAGCGGGCCATTCCTGAACTCACAGGGATCGAAAATAAAACAGTCTTATAATGTCATCATGGCGTCACGGGGAAGGTACAGCATGCCTCTGCGCCCAAATGGGTTGTGGAGGGAATACCGACTAAATCCACATTGGAAAATAGGGATTTCTTCTTTCTTTGGCCCGGTCCTCTGTCCACCGAGACCCTAACCCTCATCTCAAAACCAATTACATCTATACAAAATCCTGTCACTCCCGACAGATTCTTAATTTGTTCGACTTATCTCGTCCTCCCTTGTAATGCACTTGTATATATGCAACAGGTGAACTTGGTAATGACAAGTTTGAAATGAACCAAAAGAGGTCTAGCTGTGATGGTGACAAAGGACAAGGCAAGGCTAAAGGCATTGAATGCGAAAACGCATCAGACCGACTCGGTCCAACGCAATTTCGCGCTGAAAATCAGCGTATCTGTTAATGTATCTATTGAATCGTGTCCCGAAGCAACATTGTCTGACTTTTTTCGGGCTACACGTAACAAAACTTTAAGCAATTAATTTGAATGGGGAGATTTTCTTTGGCTCTAGAAGGGGGGTCATGGGGGATGAGGGGGCGCAGATATGTACACGAAAACTAAAACGAAAACTAACCTGAGGGAAGTGAACCACCATGGGGAGGTGGGGGTGGGCCATGGAAGTATTACAATTTAAAATGCATGGGTTTAAATTTAGTTTGGATTAGCATGAAATAAAAGCGGGATACTGGTTTTGCTTTTTCTCTGTTGAATGCTGAATCAATTAATTCAAGGGTCATACCCTCAGTATAAAATTCATTCATAGATACCATTTAACTGTATATAAATGTCGCCATTTGTGCACCTGGATGAAAATTTCAATGTACCCATCAGCCAGTGCTGTAAACATTCCAATGGTAACAGCCAGCTCCACCATTCAGAGCCGTCGCTGTTCCCTTTAGGACTGTATTGTAGTACCTCTCGATGACATTGTGTATAAAACATGTTTTTCTTAAAACAAGGTTGATTATAAAATTTAAATAATAAAAAAATAATAATTATTAAAAAAAAAAAAAATAAAATAAAATAAAAAATAATAATAATAATAATAATAATAATAATAATAATAAAATAATAATAACAATAATAATAATAAAATAATAATAACAATATATATTTTTTTATGCATTTAAAAAAACATAACAAAAAAAACCAAGGTTGATATATGGACTTGTGGCTTCTACAGGAGCAAAAACAAACTATTATATAGGTTGCGTAATGTTAACTAAATCATTCATAAACATTTCAAACCCTAACTCTAACAACTACAGAAACTACAATTTTGTTATGTATCTTGATGCAATGGTCGCAATGGGTAAGTTAGTCATATTATTATAACCCTAAATAAGAAAAGAAGGCATGATTAAAAATGGTGTGGTGTGTTGAATGGGTCGGGGAATATACCTGCATTGTCAGAATTTACATATGTAATTTGAAAAGCAGTAAATTATACGTTAGACCATTTTAAGTGGCACCCATATTGACACTACCAGCCCCCTAAAAGTACATGTCCGAAGCTGTCCAAAACAGTTTAACACCGTATCTTGGTAGCTCTTAGAATTTCTGAGATATAGTGCTTCAAAGGTGACCTCTAGTCAGGGTTCAAAGGTCAATATCTCTGTTTAGGGTCCACTGAAATCCATCAAATGTGTGTACAAGATGAGACCTTTCCCAAAATTGTGTTTGGTTTTGTTCAACGACATTTTGTTCTGCTACACATTTGCATAGTGCTGTACCCCTTCAATGAGATCATGTTGAATGTGCTTTTCTCAAATAATATTTGAATCATTTTTTTATAAATATTGGGAAATTATTAATCAAGTTAAACCTTTCCTTTTAAGTTTCAGTTATTTTTTTCATTCTAAGTTCATATTCAAAGTGGCCAGACCCCTCTATTGTTCTGTAACTTCTAAACATTCCACATTTCCTGCAATTATTGTTTTATAACAATGATAGTTTTAAGAAAGTGGCCCATTTCAGATCGCACACATGAAAACCTATCAGCAGGGGAAAGCAATTCCCAGAATGCAAATGGCGGGTCGTCCCAACCATTTGCATTCTGGGAATTCTTGTTTTCTGGGAGCACCCCTCCGCCCGCTGCCGGCTGTGAGTTCAACAATATGATTGAGAGTGTCTGCTGTTCTTCTTCTTCTTCTTCTTCTTCTTCTTCTTCTTCTTCTTCTTCTTCATCTTCTGATAAACATGTTTTATTTACAATGTCACAGAGAAGTGCTACACTACTCACAATCCTTAATGTAACAGTGATGTCTTGCTGTTATGATGGGAATGTTTACTGCACTGCCTGATGGGTACAGGAACATTTTCAGCAGGCGCGCAAAAGCTGACATCTATCTACAGTAAAATTGTATCTATGAATAAAATTCATACTGAGGGTATGAACCTATAACCCTATATATAACCTTGAATTTAATAGACCATTAAATAGAGGAAAAAGTGAAACCAGTATCGCGCTTTCATTTTGTGCTTATCAGAACAAAATTTAAACCCATGCGTTTAAAATTGTAATACATCCATGCGCCCCCCTGGTGTTGGTCAAAAATCTTTCGCGAGTTGTTTTTCCAAGCCAAAGTGACCAAATACAGAATAAAGTCAAAATTCTGAATGAAAGCATGTTTCTTTTTTCCTCAGAATTCTGACTTTAACCAGAAATCAAATAATAAAGTGTATGAATAAAAAACAACAACTTCCGGATCAGACATTTATGTAGGCTCACGAGAAATGATGAGATGATGCTGTTCCTGACCAGATGCTATTCCCGACCAGATGTCTGAACTCTAAGGCAGACGCAGATTCTGCTTGCATTTACTTTATTTTATTATTTATTTATCAGAACCGTCAATAAGGCCGTTTGTCGGCGGGGAGGAACGGTGTCAGTAAGATTAAAGATACACCGGGACTTTGAAGGGATGAGCCGGAACCACTGGCTGATGCCCGCAAAAAAGCACTTACCAGAGCAGGGTGGAATTGATTTTTGGCCCTATTTATCCAACCTAGTTTTAAACACACTTTTAACGTCGGCGGAGCGCGGTAAATTAGAGGCTCGTTTTGTAATGCCGTGTAATTTCTTGGCTCGGCTGGTATGTTGCTATGAAGGCTAAAAATATGTTCAATACACCTGGTTCCCGCTTGCTCTGCGCTGCTCTCATATAACATGTCCTCTCAACAAATGGTTTCATTTACGAAAAGTGGCACACCATAATGTTATATTGTTTCAACTTGGAGTCTCTTATTCTTCGTGCAAAGCCAAATACAGTAGTGCCAAACAGCATTTTAACAACTAATTACTTGAGGACATTTGCGAGTGCTCATTTACTCTGTGTTTTTCTTTAGGTGCGCCGTTAAACCCAACCGCAATGGAATTGAGTATTTGTTTTTATTGGAGTAAATTTTATTGCCGCAACTGTATCATTGGGGAGAGAGAGTGCTTCTCTGGGGACCCTGAATACTGACTGATTCTCTGCTCTTGAGTCTTTTTGCCATGGCCTATGTGCACACAAGTCTTAAATCTGCATTAGCATCCCTATTGGGCCGGTACCAGCAAAAACAAATTCCGGAATGGATCGCACCAATCTTGCCTGAAATATCACAGAAACACTTTTGCAATAGCATATGCAAGAGTATATATTTGAGTTTTAAATGCTCTAATTTTGCAGAAATCTGTCCTTTAAGTGATCATTTCTTTTTGTAAAAGTGTTTTTAACTAAATAAAACCAAGCAGGACCTTTTTGCACAAGTCACATTGTCGGCGATCAATGTATTTCTTCCTGTAAGGAAGCAAAGTGGTTGTTTGAGCAGCTTCAGCATGATACTTTTAGATGGCCATCTTAAAGGTGCAGTGTGTAGAATCTATCATTTATCATCACCACATCTAGCCGTGAGGTTGCAGATTGCAACCAACTGAACTCCCCCCACCCCTCACCCCTCCCTTTCCAACGACATGCTGTCGGAGAAGGTATTAGCAGGATACATATTTTGTCATCTGTTTGCAGAAAGACATGATAGACCAACCGGTAACGTTACGGAGGTTAGAGGGAGAGGGAGAAGGAGAGCCAGTGTTTGGTTTGTCCGTTCTGGGCTACTGTAGAAACATGGTGGTGCAACATGGCAGCCTACGTGGAAGGGTACCCGCTCCCTATGCAGGTGTTAAGGGCCCCATTCTCAAGTAACAAAAACACGTTTCTTATTTTCATGGGATGATACACTAATTAAAACATGCTTACTGTATGAATATTATATCCCATTTCTGCCAAGTCCATACATTCTACACACTAATAGCTCATCCAGTCTGCATGCCTTTAATATTGTTGACAATGAACAACCACGCGCATCCAGTTCGATAACGACCACCATTCACCATCGGACTGAGTGGCTCTCACGTTTATCTCGGAACCCGAGCTCTAAATCTTCAGCCTCGGAAGGGAATTTGTTGAAGTTATCGCAGTTACCGCGACGTCATCCCTAGTGGCGACACTTTGATTCCTGCTAACGGCTCTGACAAGTGTTAAATCTTCCACCTCCAGCAACCCAGCAACCCATTTCGCCGCACGTAAAAGTGAACGGTGAGATCTGCGGCGTTTGCCTTTGATGGCGGGGCATCATGCTTTTGCCCTGCATGTTGGTAGGATGATGTCGGCAAATCAAAACATTTAACTAGTGGAGGACAGTCAGAGTGAAAATGGAAACCTGTGCAGCTCCTCTGGCATTCATCGCTCGTGACTTTTTGGGTGGCACTGTAGGTACACTTCCTTTCATCGTGTGCAGTACCCCCCTAGGCTTGTGTGACAACAACATTAAACCTTTGAGATATTGAACAGTCCTTTAAAGTACAACCTCGTATTTCTTATTGTTGTTATCACACACACAGAAATTTGCCGCTGTCTGTGCCGATGCCGTTAATGTCTCAGTCAAGCAGTTCGTTAGCAGTAAGCACCCTTTGTGAGTCTGAGGTGCGTCTCCTACAATAGAAAAAAAACAAAAACCCACCGCACACAACGCATCAATCATTAATAATCAGCAACAAAGGTTAGTTCCATTTTAAAGCGCCAATGCTTAACACATCGCACACCTATGCTTTTATGCCCAACTTGCCTGCATATGAATGCGCACGAGCAACAGCTGCAAAGGATGACAGTTGAATCTACTCTAGACAGTGAATATATTAAACCTCCAAAACAATGCATTTTAATGAGCATCCATCTGCATCAAGAAGACCTATAATAAACTGTATATATTATTCCTTTAACACTGTATTAAAATCACCCCGTCTGACTCTGAAATCCCGCTACTGCTCCCCCGCATAGATTGAGGCTGAAGGGAAATTCAAATAATTAAAGGTTTTCACAGTGATTTCGATTTCGGGTGTCAGGTTGTTTGAAGGCGGAAAGGGTGTGGATGTTTCGCAGCGCCTCCGTGTAAATTAAAATGATAATGTTTATTAAATACAGGGTGTCAGTATACAAATTCTGCTGTTGTTAACGTCAAATATATATGTTGTGGCATCCTTAAACAGGTGTGATTCCTTGTGCATAGAATTGTCAATATTGGCTGACATTGTCCTGTTGTTGGTTAGATTAAAGGTGCTGGCTCCTCAAACAGATCAGGGGCCGCCATCAACCAGTCAATATTTACCCAGCTGGTGTGTTGCTGACGGGGAGGAACTGAGACACTGAGTCCCCTGCAATGCCGCCATGTCGCTGCCTTCTCTTTCCCAAAGCGCCGGCAGATGGAACGTCTGACATCCGCAGATAGCAAAATGGACACCGCAAGCAGGGTCGAGGACTCCAATGTAGCTCGCCGTGCTGCGAGCCAGAGCTACAAAATCCGGGCTCAGAAAACGAAAAGTCCACCGACGCAGAGGTCCAAATCTGGCAGACTATTACTCCCGAATCTGGAATTATATACCACTGCCACAAGGTGTTTTATGATCAAAGCTTCCCTACAAGCTCCGAACAAAAGCAGGTAGCTTCACTAAGAAGCTACTCCTTCCTGTTCGACAATCACAACTAAATCACTATGTTATTTTCACTCAAAATGAAAGTGACATTCTTTATGGAGGGTATCCCATGGGATCAGGTCTAAGAAAGCATTGTTTTTTTTTGGAAACCACTCTCAACCCAGCTCTAAAATGCTCAACGTATTACACACACATTAAACACCAAATAGACATCTTTGGTGAGTCTGGTGTAATAATCATTACATGATTCAACAACTTTCCATTATATATATATACTGTATATATACATAGCCACAACATTAAAACCATCTGCCAAATATTTTGTAGCTCCCCCTCTGACCTGTCGAGGCAGAGACTCCACAAGACCTCTGAAGGTGTCTTGTGGAGTATGGCACCAAGACGTTAGCAGCAGATCCTTTAAGTTGCGAGGTGGGGCCCCCATCGATTGGGCTTGTTGTTCCAGCACATGCATCCGACATCCAGATGCTCGATCGGATTGAGATCTGGGAAGTTTGGAGGCAATGTCAACACCTTAACTCTTTATTATGCTCCTCAAACCATTCCTGAATATTTTTTGGAGTGTGGCAGGGTGCATTATCCTGCTGAAAGAGCCTGCCGCCATCAGGGAATACTGTCGCCATGAAGGAGTGTACCTGGTCTGCAGCAATGTTTAGGTAGGTGGTACATGTCAAAGTTACATCCACATGAATGCCAGGACCCAAGGTTTCCCAGCAGAACATTGCCCCGAGCATCACACTGCCTCCCCACTGCCATCTCGTCCCCAGGTAAACGATGCACATGCACCCGGCCATCCACATGATGTAAGAGAAAGCATTATTCATCAGACCAGGCCACCTTCTTCCATTGCTCCATGGTGCAGCAGACCTGCCAACCTGCACGCATTTTGTGTGCCAACTACGCAATTCTTAGTCAAAATACGCAGGTACGAAATGCTAGATGAAACTACGTGACAACAATTTTTTTTTTAAATATATATATATATATATATATATATATATATATATATAATTGTAATTTAATTACGGAAAAACAAACAATCAGTCAATACAAAACAATAGCTTACATTTATTGGGTATTTAAACTACATCCCTAGGATTGGACCAGATGCTAAGACCTGTGGTTCTATAGTCCCTCCCTCTCCTCTCACTCAACATCCACTGATACACAACGCACTGAGCAGTGCTTTATTATGCACCGACGCTGCATGGCTGAGGTAATGGGAAGTGGGGGAGTAATAATCAAGCACTAAATGTAACCGTAATGTTAACATGTAAAACGTGAGATGCACCGATCAATCGGTGACAGGGATTGGCCGGTTTCTAGCTTGTGTCAGATACATTTTCCGATACAGTGCTCATGTACTGTACTGGTAAAAATGCTCCAATACTCAAACCCGATACCAACGTAATGTGAGGTAGTTGCGTAGTTCACGCTCAAAAAAGAGAGCTAAAGAAAGAAAATGTCAGCTGTTTGGAGGTACTCCAGGGTAAATGAAAAAGATTAGATTAATTATTTATTTATCACCTGACAATATTCTAACATTGTGCAGAAAGTGAAAGAGACTTTCATTTGAAGTTGAAGTGGACATTTCCATGTTAGTTATATGTTGGGTTCTACTAAAGCTCAGTGAGAGTTCCAGGTTGAATTATACTGAAACTTGGTGACAGTTCATATTCAATTTTATTGGAACTCAGTGACAGTTTCATGTTCTGTTATTGTTCCATAGTGAATTATGAGCATTAATAAACAGTGTCAAAATCAGCAATCTCACTACTGTGGTAACTGAAAATTGCAGTGGTGGTCCGTATGTGCAGATGTTCAGATCACATGATGTATTTATCATTGACGTACAGCAGGTTGGAAATCAGAATCTGCAGGTCGGACTTAAATAAATCAGAAACAGGAATCGACCAAGAAAATGACAATGGGTGCATCTCTAGTTGGTAAACATGTTCAGTAACATTATGAGATGATGCATTTCAAGGGGTATATCCTAATGATATGAATACGTATACTGTATACAGTTAGCTGTAGTAGCTCACATAGGATGTGATGAGCCTCGTTACCAGACGACTACGGTGTGAATAACTGATGGAGTCAATTAGCTGCAGTCACTCAAACACCACGGAGACTCCCCCTTACACTGTTGTGGTACTCAACATATTTTCCCACAGTTGGCAGGTCTGGTCCAATTCTGACGCTCACATGCCCATTGTAGGCACTTTGACCCTTTCGCTGGTTCACTGGTCGTCCTTCCTTGGACCACTTTTGGTAGGCACTAACCACTGCACACCGGGAAAACCCCAAAAGACCCGTCGTTCTGGAGATGCTCTGACTCAGTCGTCTAGACGTTACAATTTGGCCCTTGTCAAAGTGGCTCAGATCCTTATGCTTGCCCATTTTTCCTGCTTCCAAGACATCGACTTCAAGAACTGACTGTTCACTTGCTGCCTCATGTAACCCACCCATGACAGGTGCCACTAGAACGAGATGAGCCATGTTATTCACTTCACCTGACAGTGGTTTTAATGTTGTGGCCGATGTGTGTGTATATATATATATAGTGACATGCGGTCATCGTAAGCAAGGTAGGAACTGCTTACCTTGTAATAGATAATTTTATTTTCACAGTGTGATAGTATTAGATTTGCACATCTTTTTTACTTTGAAAATACATAATCCAATTTATATTTGCTAAGATTACAGCACGGCACTCCACTGTATGCAGCGCCTCTGGAGCTCTAAGTGCGCTGCGCTCTCCGGAACGCTGGGCATGTCAGACAGTGGGACTGACAGCTTGAGTCAGAGCAGGCAGCAAGCCTCTCAGAAGCTGGTTGAGCGGGGTCGGCGAATGCGCAGTCTTTTCCTGTATCGGCATTAACGCAGCCTATCCCTCCTGCCCTACCTGCTTTTCTGCCTGCTTGCTTTGCTGTGTTGTGCGCATCCAGCTGCAGTGCTCCACTCTTCCATACACTGAGGTGATTTGAGCTCATCACTCCGATATTTCTATCCCACTAAGCGCGCCCAACTCAAACGGTGCATACTTTAATAAATAAAAATAATAAATCATTTGTGAAGAGATGTCCCTCCAGAACCTTTGGTATCGTCGCGCCGCCCCAACACTGATGGCGAGGGTTGTTAAATGCAGGCATAGATTAGTTTTCTCGAGGGGCTTTGCACTAGGGTCAGAACAGGTTTCAGGCCGGGTCTGTTTTCATCGAAGTTTGACATCCAAGCGCATTAGCGGGACATGCCGGTGCAGCCAAGCTAAGGATTTAGAAGGCGGCGGGTTGGGGGGTGTTAGCGGGAGGCATCGGAACACAGGGCTCGGATGAAAAGGTGGCGGAGGAGTGGTGTCAGGGTGCTTTTTTGTTGTTGTTGTCTTTTTTTTTTTTTTTTTTTTTTTTTACTTACGTTTGCAGCCATTGTCCCACAAAAAGCCGGGCAGACACTGTCGACACCTAGGCCCCGTAGTGCCTTCCTTACATTTACAAAATCCCGTGCCATTACAGCGATCACTGACTGTGCCAAAGGAATTACAATTACAGTCTGAAAAAACAAGACACACGCGCACGCACACACAAACACACACACACACACACACACACACACACACACACACACACACACACACACACACACACACACACACACACACACGCGCACACGCTAGAAGGAGGGCAGTGCTTTGGCTGGTTGACACACTTAAAATAGAGAATCTTACAGCGCGTAACGGATCCTCAAGTCGCTAACTAGCTGTTTAACTGGTTTAACAATCGACTTGGTACGTAAACTGATAAAGGAAAAAATGCTACCATTTCAAATGTGAAGACAGAATGTGGAAGAGTGGATTTGCGGTTGAACATGAATACTGAACACATGAATGCTTTAATTGTTAAACTTACTCAGCAAAACATTGTGTGTGTGCATGAGCAAATGAACGAAGCTCTCATCAGTCCCTTCCATTAAAGACGGACCTGGCTTCAATGTGCATGCTCTTCCATGGACACGTAATTCATTCAGAGAAAACAGAGACAGAAAATGTGTGAGAGAAGACGGCGGGTGGAATGAGTTGGTGCTACGGCAAAAATGGCGGCAAGACGTAAGACAAACGCTGGCATGGTGATATTTTGGACGACGTCTCTGGGGTGACAAGAATGGAACAGCGCATTGACATGGGCATTGTTGTCATATCCATTCGATTTTTTTCCACCTGAATCCATTGAGGTATTTGATCCACTAGACGCCTACGTCCATTCTGCTTGGGGATTTGGAATTTGGATTAAATATGGAAATATGCTTAAACAGTAGCGTGGTCCTGCAAAGGAATGTTTGAACAACGTTTGATCTTCCTATGACCCCCCCCCCCTGCCCTTCCCCTATTTTCACGCTTGCGCCACAGGGCTGGCCAGATCGCCCTGTACTTTAAGTGTACTTTTTGACAGGCTTGATGTCACGTCGCACCTTTCCGTGCAGGCGGTCATGCGCTGGCTGGCCGCTGCACCCGACTGACACCCGGAGGGCTCGGGAGAGAGGGCGAGAGAAACAGAGAGAAAGGTGATGGCTAGTGACAAACTCTCGGGGCCGTGAGGTGAGAACGAAAGGTCGGGCTGGTGGGGGCCGATGGGGGCCGGTGGGGGCCGGTGGGGGCTGGTGGGGGCGGTTGGCAGGAGGCAATGTCTCTGCGACTGGCCTAATGCCTGGTGACGACTTTCCGCTGCTCTCCCCAAGGCCGCTCTGTGTATATGACATATGCGCTTGAGTGGCACCTCAGACCGTTGGTGTGACTTCTCTATGAAGTTTTTTTCTCTTTTCCATCGGGCTCTCGTGGCGTCACCGCCACAACCCCCCCCCCAGTCCCCCCAGGACTCACCAGTGCACCTGGCAGTGAACACACTGTGCCAGCGCTGTGGTGTTGGTCTTTTAAGCTTTTTAAAAATTTCAGTATATTGCCCACCAACGCGTTCCATGACAGTTGACGAAACGCTATCAATCGTGTCTAGGTCGACGCATCCTCCGCGCATAACTCTACCCATCTAGGACTAGCTCGTACGCTGTCAAGCTCACTCGTGATTTTCTTAGAATATCAGTTTTGCTTACAGAGCACGGAGAGGGCTTCCTCCCTGCACTTAAAATAAGGGAGCCAGAGAGTAATCGCAACACGGCCTACTGAGAATTGAAAGGAATTTCATTAGGTCTTGAGACGTTGTGTGTAGTTATTGCCCGCGGTGGAAAGTAAGTACATTAACAAGAACCTTGTTACTGTAAGTACATCTTTCAGGTAAGTACATTCAGTTGCAAAGACTTTCAACTTTAACTCTGCTATATCTCAAAGCAAACATCTAAACTTTTTGCTCTACTACATTTCTAACGCAGTCCTATTACTTTATTTATTTTCTTAATCAGGGACCGGATCTATCAAAGTGCTAATTTAGGATTGATTCATCAGGCCTGTGTCTTCGTGAATTACTTTGACTCCACCGACACCATTTTTACTTTTGTAAATTGTAATCAGGATTTTAATTAATGAGAGACTCGCGAACGAGCCGTTCTAACGAAAACAACATTTGAATGACGCAGGAGTCGTGAGTCACTCCGGCAACAGCATCTCGAGGTAAAAAGGCCCGATAGCCTTGAGTCACGCATGCGACTCAACTAGAGGCAATGACTCCTGAACCGGATGCCGTGAGTCCATGAGTCACGAGTCATGTGCAAGTTACACTGACTGACTCAAACGAACGAAGAGTCTGAAAATTAAAAAAAAATATATTTTTACAGAGCCACCCGTAAAGAGCCAAATCTTAAAAAAGAGTCAAACTTATCATCACTAGGTAGGTACTGTACTTTATGCCTTATTATAGGGTCTAATATATAAGGGCACTGGATATTTCAAGCACTTTTACTTTTAATACTTAAGGAAATATTTCACATAAGTAGAAATGTCAATGTGGAACTTTTACTTTGCACATTTTGTAATTTTATGTCAGGGTACTTGTATTTTTACTTGAGCAAAATGCCTCGGAAGTTCTTCCACCACTGGTTATTATGTCAGCGCATCTTTGCCCCGCACCTCATACCATTGAAAGCACCTTTCATCCTATCTGGAAGGAAAACGGGCGGCGACGTCGTCCCGACCAAACCAGGCCTGATTCGACGCAAACCGGCGTGTGAACAAACAAACAAACAATCAAACAAACAAAACCACGGACAAACATGGGAGGCCGGAGGGAGAATGAGAAATTTGGCGCGGGTGAGGGGTGAGGGATGGCGGGTGAAAGTCTCACCTACGAGGAGTCAGACGACACATGGTGGGGCCTTGGACGATAGCGTAGGTGTGCAAGTGTTCAAGCATGACTGTTGGGTGCTGATGAATGGGCAGAGGGGTTGTGAGGTGGAGGTGGAGGCGGAAGGGGGTGAGCGACTGACCTATGCACACATTTTCATCGTCCGGCTCCGCGGAGGTATTGCGGTAGAAGCCCAGCTTGCAGTGCTGGCAGTGCTGGCCCCGCGTGTTGTGCTTACAGCTCACGCAAATGACGGTGTTTAGCAGCTCGATGTAGCTGCACCGGTTGGAGTGGCCAAAGCATTCGCAGTCTTGCAAAAGATTAGGAGGAAGGACGGCGGCAGGGAGAGGGGTGAGAGAAATAGGGAGACAGAGAGAAGCCAGAGAGGAAAGAAAGACAGTGAGACAGACAGAGAGAGAGAGGGAGAGAGACGCGATGGGTTGTGCGGAGTTCGCTGTGGCGGTTGCAGTTGCGTTTGCGCGTTCGGCGGCGGAGTTAGTGACACTCGAGCGGCAGGGGGCGCCACGCGGCATGCCGGCTCTGACGATGGGGCGGCGGTGGGCTCGAGTTAAAGATGTCAGAGGGGTGGAAGGGAGGGAGGGAAGGAGGGAGGGAGGGAGGGAGGCGTGGGGGACAAAAGGGGGAGCGCAAGTCAGGACACGACCAGAGTTAGACGGTACACTGCATGAGGAAACGCCGCAGACACGAAGAGAACATTGCTCCAAACACACCACAAGTGGATGATGAGGTAGGCACCCAGATGATGGCACACAAACAAAGATGGGGTGGGGAGGCGGGGAGGGGTCACATCGGGGAAAGCCATGGACTCAAGTTCAGGTCAAACCATGACTGAGATGTGTGTTTCAAGCCAGACGTTTTCTGGCTTGAAACACCGGGGTGTAAGGGCTTGGTGTTTGTTTCATGTGGTGTCTCATTGACCGCTTGAAGTTTGCCCGACTGATGTGGTGGGTAAGCGAGCTCTGAGGGAATGGGCCACAGCCGTCTGGAATGGGATGCGTCCTGAAATACAAATCACCTCTTACTAAGTTTAGAAGTTAAAAAAAAACAAACGGTGGTTAGCTTTTTTGTAAATTTTATTTTAGATTGTACGGATGACATTCTTTCAAATTGATACATTTCACAGCTCCCTGCCGAGCGAGCGCGAGAGAGATAGAGAGAGAGAGAGAGAGAGAGAGCGCGAGAAGGTGCCATGCCCTTCTGTGCGGTGTCAGATTGTGCTAAATTAAACCACGCTAGTACACGGGGACGGGCGGGGCGGCTTGCGCATTGCTGAATCTCTTTTCCGACACAATGCCAATGCCTTGCCAGTCATTAATGGTCCTGTCTTTCTGGGGGATAAACCCTGATGCAACACCTGGCGAGATGCCCACGGCTCAGCTCCTCAAACCAGGGTTCAATCCGTCCCGCTGCGCAAGATCCGACACCGGGTGTCACGGGGCGGCCCCGGATCCGTCCCTTAAGCCTCAGATGGCCCAGAGACAGCCAGAGGGGCTTCAGGAGAGGGAGGGTGTTTGTCTCGCGTCCGAGAGATTGTGGTTATTAAGGGGTCCGTACTGACGTCAGTTCTCTCGGATTCGGGCGCCAACGCGGCAGATGGGCCGTTTCGGAAGTGACGAAGCCAAGCGGCCTTGACCACGGCGGTGTGAGATAAATTCCTCCAAATGAAGCGCCTCCTACTCTCAGGAGACAAATAATCCCTCCTTTCCGGAAATAGGTTAAGCCGGAAGTGGGCAGAAGTGCCGAAGGAGTTGAGAACACACTTATTGCAACACTTCATTTCGACAATTACCCTTCCTCTTATCGATGCCAGCGGAGGGGTGAAGAACCTAGTATATTGTTAGCTCCCCACGGCGCCTGATTTGACACTACTGCGACGGGAGGGGTGGGGAAGGGGCGGGGCGGGCGGGCAGTACATTGGGTCGTCTCTGCAGCTGGCAAGTGAAGGTTAGACAGTCGGAGAGGTTCCACAGACACTAGAGCTCCTACCTCTCTTGCTGTTTGCAACGTGGGCAGTGGGGGCAGTGGACAATGCAACCTGGGGAGCTACTAGACAAACGGAAAGGAAAGGAAAAGAAAAGAAACAAAAATACGACGTTACAATTAAACGTAGAGAATGTAAAGAATGTCAGAGGATGAATAATACTGTACATCTTACATAATGATTGATTATCAGATAAATTAATTATAAAAAAATAGAACAATAATGATGGAAAGCATTGATAAATAATAAGTGTTAGTTAAGGGAAGGCTGAACAACTGCTAGCCAATTTGGTGCAACGGTTATAATCATCTTCAACCGGTTTGGCCCTTTGAATGAATGTAAAGATCTGCAATGAACTGAAAGAAATCTACGAGGATTAAAACCATGTGGTTTTCTAATGGAGGGGGTATTGCCTGTCTGATGTCGCGACCGACCACAGAAATCATGTAATGTAGAATATTCAGATAAGGCATGAGATGTTATGAGATGTTACGATGGTACGTATTTATGGTTAGGTGAGATGTGAGAAATAAACATATGTGGTGAAAAAATATACAGTATATATATATATAATTTCAATAATAAAAAGAAAACAACGGCTCGTGTGATAAAGCAATAACAATAATCTAGAAAAGAAAACCTGAATAATTAATTAATTTGGGTCGGGTTGGGGGACAACCGTCCGTGTGGCATTTCGTCGGTGGCAACCACAGGACACGGGGGGGGGTGTGTGAGTGGTCGACAACCCGGAACGGAGACCCCGACTCCCCCGCTCACACCCCCACCCCCCCCGGATTCCCAAATCTTGGCGAAGGGGTTGAGTTATACCTCATATCTGGCATGTCACAGCAACATGGTCCGGCGTACGGTTGATGCTGAACAAACAACAGCCATTTTAAGACGTTTATTTCAACAAATACAATGTAGTTTTGAACTCCAGGTAACCAGGAAGGAGTGGGAGCGGAGGCGCTCCAGAGCGTGTGCGTGCCAGCTGCACGGGGGACGGCACGCGACCAGCGTTTGTCCCGCCTTCTTGTGTTGATGAACCTCACCAACTACTTATCAGACCTGTTCTGTCCACAGGGGTGGCCGACGACATTTCAGGCCACCCCTTAGAATCGCCGCTGTCCCCCCGATGGAATCCTTCTCCTCCTCATCCTCTCTTCCTACAGCCACCCCGCAAATCTGCGCACGGGAGCTTGGGCAAGTAATCACTCTATCACCGGACACATCTAATCCTGGAATTGATTTCCGGTCAGAAACAGGAGCAGCGGGGAAAGGAAGAGGGAAATAAAAAAACAAAACCGGTACCCCCGGTCTCCACCCATTACGTCGTGGCGGCGTGAGCCCCCGTGTGCGTGTGACGCGTGCGCTTGGCTGCGGCTAGCGGTGGAACGGGCGGGTAGCGGCGTTGCGCGTCGCATCCGCACGGATTAAGCCCAGGTGAGGCCCGACGTCAAATCTGCATTCCGGCACCGTGAAACCTCTCGTACGCCCCGCTTCCTGACGAGTGCGAATCCCTGAAAGCTCCACACCTAATTAAAATCGAGCGGGATGGTCGAGTACACAAACGCTCCAGTGCGTGCACGCCCGTGTGTGTGTGTGTGTGTGTGTGTGTGTGTGTGCATGCATTGTTTGCGGAAGAGGATATCGCACGGCGTTGCATCACGCTGCGGCAAGAGCGCCCCGGCGAGTACACGGAATTTCAATTCCCCATCGACGTTGTTAAGGACCCTCTCGAGGGAAACAATAAATAAGAACAAATGAGGATGTTTCCAAAATTCCAGGACTGGAATGGGCTTTTCAAGGGGGTTGGAGGGATGGGGTGGGGGTGTCAAGGAAGAGCAGCTTTGCAAAAGGTGCAGCACTCTTGGCGACCATAGGGCTTTTTTTCGTTTTGGCGAGCACTCTACAAACAGTTTTGTCAAGATATGAATAGGAATCTGTGAAAAGGATGAAGCATCATCTCTAACATCACCGTCATCACCACCACCACCACGTTGCTTGTGCCTACCTTCTTTTCGGTTAGCAACACCTAGGGACGAGACATTCGGCCGAACTGCATGCAATTGAGAGAAACCAGGTGTTATTCATATGGACCGGTGGACCACCGGACAAACGGATGGATGCAACTCAAAACAGGAGGTTCTAGAAGGTTCTAGAAAGGGGGGTTGTGGGGGAGGGGGGTGGGTGGAGGCTGGGGTGGGTCGGGTTGGGGGACGACCGTCCGTGTGGCATTTCGTCGGTGGCAACCACAGGACACGGGCATGTCCAGCACAGCTCGAGCGGTGGGGGGTGTGTGAGTGGTCGACAACCCGGAACGGAGACCCCGACTCCCCCGCTCACACCCCCACCCCCCCCGACGGAAATGTCAGATGGAGGATGTCTGCGCGTCACCACGGTGACCTCCGCGATGGTGGGGGTGGGTGGCTGTCAATGATAATGGAAGGTAAGGTATGACGAGCAAAAACTGCGAACAGATAGGAGCCCTCAAGTCTCCTCGCCCCACCACACCCCTCCTCACCCCTCCTCACGTCTCCTCACCCCTCCTCGCCCCTCCTCTCCCCCTCCTCGCCCCCTCCCCGCCCCTGTCAAGTCTGCTTTGACTTCGGCTGCGGCAGGGGTGAGGGGGGTTTTGTTTAATTTGTCACATTGACTATGTAATCAATATCTAATTACAGTGTATTTCTAGGGGAGGAATAACAATGAATAAATAATGGCAGTGGTTGGGAGCGGGAGTGACGGACAGCTGTGGGACGGCGCAACCGCGTGATTGCGAGCTGGTATTGGGGCTAATACGGAAGAGAGGGAGCTCTGGCGTGAAGGATGGAGGCGATGGAGCTCTCGAAATCAAGACCTCCCTCCATTTGACACTTAAATTTCTCCACGGCTTCTTACTCGAGTCCCGAGGTGGCATCGTCTGATTGGCCCGGAGGCCCAAACTGTTTCCCCGAGTGCTAACCCTTGTTTGGAGGACTTTTTGGAGCGACGACCAGATCTGAAGTGTAGGTCAAATACCCCCTGTGGAGAAGGTACGACTGGCAGGAGGCTTTTGGGGACGCGTATGATATTTCCCATTGATCTGCTTGAAAAAGTACAGCCACTTGTTGATATTTGTAAATTTTTGAGAATTAGTCTTGAGTTGTATTCGCAGCTTTTTATTTTGGCACTGCTGAGCCCCACACACACACAGACACACACACACACACACACACACACACACACACACACACACACACACACACGCACTGGTTAGTGTTTAGGCTGTGCGGGCGGGTTTGGGATGCGGGGATGAGGGGAACTAATAAAAACTGGCACGCCGGGTGGAGTTCTGAAATTAAGTGTTGCGGCTGCATGAAAAACAACACTCCAGCGAGATCTAACAAGGGCCGCGCTGCAATCACTGAGTTCCTTGGGATGAACTTCTCCCACGGTTCCCTGCCAAGCAAGGTTGCGGTTCATCGACTGTACCGTTACACCCCTCGTTTTTTGGGAATTGCGTGAAGTCAGACAAGTTAATAATCGGATTTGCTCTCTTTGTTACAATCAGACGGAATAAGCTTGCAGCAATAAGCCTTAGTTTACTGCATTGATATATTATAAAATACAGTTGTGTCTATTAGAATCAAGAAATACCAGCAAATAAGAAGCTGAAGGGGGACGCTCACCTCCCCGGACCTGTATACATGTGCGATTTCGATGTTGATACTTGGGCCATTATGGGCCAATGGGGCCATTATGAGAAAACAGCATGAAATAAACATTGTTTAATCATAAATGAAACAACTGTGATCAAGCCCGGTGTCCTCCTAAGTACCATCTAATTGGTAAAATGAGCAAATCTTTAATTATTCTGTGTAAGCGATTGATTGGATGTGCCGCATATGGCAAGTGATGTTGAATTAATTATTTTGTTATTATGGGGGAATATTTAGGTAAGGACAGCTAAATGGGGAGTGATGGATTTAATCAATGTGATGCCCCTGATGAATAGAAATCCAGCACTGCCATATATATATATATATATATATATATATATATATATATACACACACACATATATATATTTATTAATTTCACTTTAATGGTTTGCGTTAAAGGGATTCTGCTTGGTTAAATAAACTTGAAATAGGAATGAGAAAAAATCAATATGGAATTCAATTACCTTCAAACGATGGCGTGCAAAGGACCGTGGATTCGACTCATTATTCATTTGATCTCATTTCATCATAGACCTTTTATTTTGTATCCTATTTTATTCGCGTTATTAAAGGTACAAGTGCCACTGCAGTTGTTTACACAGGCGACGGTTAACGCTCTCGTGTTCCAGTGTTTGTGGTGCTCGGTCCCGACTCCGTGGGAGCTTTGCGTCAGTTAAAAAAAAATAAAGCGGCGCGCAGCTTCCCCGCAGGCCAATCTGGAGGAAATGTGACGACTTTGACTTGTCAGTGTGTCCTTTCTGTGTCGCCTAGCCCCAAATACACACACACGTTCACACACACACACACACACACACACACACACACACACACAGATGCTCATACACGCATCCTTCTTGCAAACATAGAGAACAGACACACACACACACACACACACACACACACACATTACTCTTCCCATCAAGCATCTGAGGGCAGCTGTCGGACATGGTCTGGCCTGACGTTTGGATGGTGTGGAAGGTATTTGATGTTCAGCAGGGTATATATAGGATGTGGACATATATAATGGACGGCATGCACACGCGTGCGTGCACACACGCACACACACACACACACACAGACACACACACACACACACACACACACAAACACACACACACACACTGATCTTCACCCAGGCCATGCACTGAGAACAGCAGGTTGTCTTGCGAGGTGGGAGGTGGGCGGCGAAGGGGTTTTTGGGGGTGTGAGTGAATGTGTTCGGCACCTCTTGGTCCCGTCGTCCATATCTGACGTCAGAAAATTTGTCAGAAGAGTCTGCTGGTTCCGATTTGTGAACGGAATTCTCCATGGAGTCATGTCATTCTGTCCAAGTGGTTTATTTTGGTGGAATGCCAAGTATAAACCAGACACATTCCACATGAGTTAGGCCCGCATTCGACCCGTCCTTTACCTAGGAGGAGCGGGCAGCCACAGTACAGCACCTCACATGCACATCTTTTGATGGTGGGAGGAAACCGGAGCCCCCTGTGGAAACCACAAGCAAACATGGGGAGAACATACAAACTCCACTCAGAGAAAGGCCTGGGATGACCAGGATTCTAACCCGGGACGCTCTTGCAGCTCGTGAGTTCAGACTCAATCGTTTTGCTTGAGTTCTGAGTTATTCAAAAGATGTGTTCACTGCCAACGAATACGAACGAGCAAATTGTTTGTCCTGGAAGTCTCGCATCGCTAAAATGGGCCAAAGAAAGGTTAAGAACCCGTGCTTTAGCATCGTCCCACAATGGGGGAGGTAAAGTAAGGGTGTTCTGGACCAGAATAAAGGGTCACAGCAACAGAAGGAGGAAGGGGGGCAGCTCGGGGAGGGTGGAGCCGGGCTGTGACTACACTTGGACCTGGTCAATACCGCTCTTCCCCGTGGCTCCTGTATCACCCAGCCTTCCAGGCAGCGGTAACCTGAGAAATGGCACCTAGCCTCGTCCTCGCTTCCTCCTCTTCCTCCCCTTCCTGAGGGGCCTCTGGCTGACGAAGATAATACCCGGGCGCGTTGGGTGGCTTATATTAAAATGACCTCCTGTGACATTATACCGCCAGAGAGGAGGCAACTGGCACTTTAATATAGTCTAGATGCCATTTATTTATAATGCATGGAGGAGAGGTAAAAATATAATAATGAAAAAAAAAAAGTACACACACACACACGGAGGCAGGCAAATGTTATCTCGCAGAGTCTGGCCGAGGTAAATTAATATGCCTGCATCGAGACAATACGGCCCCCGGTTACCGCTCATTTTCCACAACGACCCCCTTGTTTAGCCAAATAATCAGAATCAGAGATGAACGTCTGGTGGCCAAGTGGACTTGCGGGTGGTGTGTGTGGGGAGGGTGTGTGTGGTGGTGGAGGTGGGTGAAGGGGTGTGAAGGTGGAGGAGGGGCGGCGGTGAAGTGCAGGGGGTGGGTGAGGGGTGGGGGGGTGGGGGGGGGGGTTCAGGTCGACACGTAATGGCACGCGAAGCAAAGCGTTGAGCACCATAGGTTGGCTCCGTTGGAATGGTTTACTTACTAACTGGACCAATGTTATTTGGGATACCTGGAAGTAGAGAGAGAGCGAGAGAGAGAGAGAGAGAGAGGGAGAGAGGGAGAGACAAAAAAAGGGTATTAGTGCATGTGAAGGACACCTGCAATCACCCCCCCCCACACACACACACATACAGAAATGCACACACACACACACACACACACACACACACACACACACACACACACACACACACACACACACACACACACACACACACACACACACACACACACATGCATCATAGATGTCTCTGCAGTAAGACACCTCCTGTTCTGAACATGTCTGATCCCACTCTCTCTCTCTCTCTCTCTCTCTCTCTCCGTCCGTCCGTCCATTAGCCAGTCCCATTTGCCGGACGGCTGCAGAGCGGATAATACAGCCATCTCATGGCCGTGGCGACCAGATCTCACCCACGCCCTTTGGCCGTGGACATTAGGAGGTCGGAGCTTGCTTCGCCCTTCGTCCGGTTTGAACCGGAGCAAGAGGACGGAGAAGGGAAAGCTCTCTGCCCAAGTGAAAGAAACGTACCGCAACAAACACCAGCAGGGAAACGGCGGAAAGAGGAGCAGACGAGAGGGACGCTCCCCACCGACTTGTCTTTTACTTCCCCCCATTTTGTGCTTCGCGGCTCGGCTTATTTTGATCTGCTCGCTACTTAAAACCTAAAGCTGGGGAAATTCCGGAGACATCTGTGTGGGATTTGTGTATTTTATATTACTCTTTTTTTAATTAAAAAAACGTGTCATTTGCCAAAAATTTTGCGGGCAATTTGACAGTTCAGTGGTGAAAATGGCTCATGTGGTCTACATGATCATATGGGCAATACAAATATATCCTATCAGTCAAAATTGAACATAGCTTGACGTCTAGATAGAAACGATCTAATTGTTGTTCGTAAGTGAAAGAAGCAAAGAAATTCTCCTCTTATTGATAATTTATAGACGACATTGAACAACGGCGCTTTTTAATTATTCACTGTACAACGTGAATCTTTATTCTCCACGTATTGACCCCAGAAGCTTCCAGTCAAGATGAACGGCAGTACACGGACATACACGGAGGTGAGGGACACAGTCAAATACAAGTTTGCACAGAACTTGCTTATCGCTTGAAGCATTCAAACCCGACGCAGCGAGGCGAGGCAGGAAATGTGACGGTAACTGAGCGCGTGTTCAAAGAGCAGAAGGCCCTGCTCAGGCGGCTGACGAAGCAAGAATCGTCCGATTCTTATCTCCATGCAGATTGGGAGATTAGCGGCGGGAGTCCCCGCCCCCCCCCCCCCTCCCTCCCTCCAAAAAAAAAAATCTTTCAGGGTGGAGATTGTGGCAAAAATAACATTGACTTTTCGTCGCCTCGGTCTCATAATCCCGTGCCTCGTCATGCATTAATATTTTTGAGACGCGAGAGAAGGGAAAGAGAAAGAGGAAGAGAAAGAGAAAGAGAAAGAGAAAGAGAAAGAGAAAGAGGAAGCAGGTGGAAGCATTTCCATTACAACAGGCTTGAAAGGCATCTTTCAAAGCCTGTGTTTTTGATAGATAGACAGATGGACTTGAAGTGTATTCTTTTGGTTCTTATGTACTTATTATGTACCAATTTAAAGAACAATAAATAGAATAAAAAAATATAGAATAAATAAATAAATAAAATTAAAAAGAACAATTTAGTATAATGATGCATAGCTTGCAGAGCTAGTTCTGTCAGACAACTGGACAGCGCCACGTGCGGCTTATTTAAGCAGCCAATCCCTCTTGCTCTGCCAGCTTTGCTGCTACTGCGTGTGTTTTAATCAAACGCTAAATAAATGTGGAGGTTACCTGAACATATCAGTGACACATCATTTCAGGTCACGCCCAGCTGCGTAATCCCCACTTCACCCTGTTGTCCACCAGCACAGATCAGGACAGCCCCAGTTCATTCATTTTTTTCTCCTCTCGTCCCTGGGTCACGACCCTAAATGCCGGCGTCCGCGTAGTTATTTTCATCTCCCGACAATAAGCAGGGGCAGGGGGGCAGGGGGGCAGGGGGGCAGGGGGGCAGGGGGGCGTCTGAGCATATGCTCAGGATCCTACGTCGGGTCATTGGATTAATTTTCAATCACCGTCATTTCCAATTCCCTTCACCTTGTGCCTGGACCTCCATTAAGGGACGCGGACGCCAATCTAATTCTGCTTCCTATCGCACAGGAAGGAGGATTGTGCTAGAGGGAGGGAGGGAGGGAGGGAGGGAGGGAGGGAGGGAGAGAGGGAGGGAGGGCTAGTGTTGACGATGGCCTCGCTCCCATTGATTTTTTTTTCTTTCTTTCTTCATGAGCCGCTGCCTCCCCGTCTCCCTGTCTCACCCTCGCTGTGGTCGCAGGTTGCCACGGCGCCGAGTATGATCTCGTGTGGACCAGGGACGGGCGCAATCTTCGAAACACGTATAGTGCACACATACACTCACACCTATGATCGCATACACACATCTGCCTACGCCTGCTCTATATGTATGCAGGACATACATTCATACAATAAAGCTATTGTTAAATTATTATTTTGGTTGTGACATCATTTTCAGTGACCAACCCAGTTCCATCCAGAGTGGTTATAGCAGGGATTTTTTTTATTCATATATTTTTTTGCTTTTTGTGATGATAATTTTTTTTAGCAACCAAAAATGAGTTTGACTTTGCAATGGAAGTTGTGATGCAATTTTGCTAAGTTTGGTGTATTTTTTGTTGCAGTAAAATCGCAGGAAATGGTGAAAATGTACGCGTCAAACGGGGAAAAATCGATTTTTCTACCGTCGATGGAGAAAGACATATTTTATTACATATTTCTGCCTATCACAGAAACAACAACTGGAAATGCTTTTGTACTTTTGTCGCAAAATAAACAAAGAAACAGAGAAATGCAGGTGTGGGGGATTCTAAAACCTCATAAAAACGAAATAAGAAAAAAACAGTGATGCCAACGTGGAACTGCCACACAGATAAATAATAGAAGAGTAATGTCTTAGTCCTTTCAATTTATTTTTCATTACCCCTTCCACCATCACACTTCTGCTTGGGTGACAGTAATAAGTCTATGAAACAAACTTCTGCCAACTCTGTCTTGTTGAAGGGGGGCGACTAGTTTAAGTGCTCTATTGATTTTGGTGTGTTGTATCACTTACTCTGTCCTGAAAGGGTCTATCCTGGGAATGATACGTGGTTCTACCTTGGTGGTATCTGAACAGGCAACCCCAGCTGCCCGGGTGCCTTCTACCCAGGGGAGGGTTGATTGCACCTGAACAGGCAACCCCGGCTGCCCGGGTGCCTTCTACCCTGGGGAGGGGTGATTGCACCTGAACAGGCAACCCCAGCTGCCCGGGTGCCTTCTACCTAGGGGAGGGGTGATTGCACTGGGACCCAAGTTTCAACCTTTTAATCTTTGTTTAGACTGCAGGGGCCCTCCTTCCAATCAGTCAACTCAGTTTTATACAGTATTATACCACCTGATTAACGTAAGAATTACGGTCACGGTTGGTAGAAAAATGACAACACGTTGAGTCATGACTCACTTAAGACCATTAGATTAATTAAAATGTAATGAATTGAATGGTTTAAAATGAGTCGTGACTACTACTACGTGACTACTACAACTTCAACAGCCGCCGCGATTGTGCGGCTTTGGATGTGGCGGACCCCGCGAGAGCCGCTTCCGCAATGTTTCTCCCGAGTCCCGTGCCGGCGCGTGCGTGTGTGTGTGTGTGTGTGTGTGTGTGTGCGCATGTGTGCATGTGTGTGGGCGCGCGTGCGTGCGTGCGCGTGAGGGATACAACATCTTATCTGCTAAATTTCCCACCGCGGGCAAAGTTGGTAATGACTTTACCGGGCTGCTATCGTTCCCGGAGCGATCCAT
This sequence comes from Zeus faber, assembly GCF_960531495.2. Taxonomy (NCBI): domain Eukaryota; kingdom Metazoa; phylum Chordata; class Actinopteri; order Zeiformes; family Zeidae; genus Zeus; species Zeus faber. The sequence continues at coordinate 8,260,588 of NC_137206.1, read as the reverse complement.
CATCATCATCATGCAGGTGGCGTTGTCAGGCGTCAAGCGACCCCCGCCACCCACCCTCCACCCAGCCGCCCACGACCCCCAAATGAAGGGAAAAACACCGGCGCCGAGGCACCTTGATTGAATTCCTCTGGAGCAACATTATGGAACGGCTCACGTTGGGTGAAACAAAAAAAACCAAAACAAAACAAAAAAAAAACAGAGGGGGGAAACAGATCTGTATTGAAGGTGGCAAGTCGTTTCAGGTGGCGGGGAGCTGGAGTCGGCGGAGGCGGTTTAAGAGAGATTTCAGGGACGGAACGAGGGAGGTGTGTGCGGGCGGGCGAAAAACAAGACCAAAAAAAAAACGGGAGATGGAAGAAACAAATATTTGAAAGTCAAGATTGCCGCCGCAGCCGCAGAGAGAGGAGAGAGAGAGAGAGAGAGAGAGAGAGAGAGAGAGAGAGAGAGAGAGAGAGAGAGAGATGGAGCGGGGAGCAGACAGAGGAACCAGAAGAAGAAGAAGAAGAAGAAGAAGAAGTAGAGGTGGAGGTGGAGGCGGGTAGGGTTGGTAGGGTGGGAGGAGAACGAAGGGATAAAAGGGGTGAATTGAAAAAAAAAACGAGGCAGAGGCAGGAGTACTCAAAGACGAGAGCGAGAGAGAGAGAGAGAGAGAGAGAGAGAGAGAGAGAGAACAAAGGTAGAATGGAAATTCAAATAGAGGATGTTTTTGTGTGTGTGAGAGAGAGTGTAGAAGGTGACGTTTGTGTGTGTGTGTGTGTGTGTGTGTGTGTGTGTGTGTGTGTGTGTGTGCGCGTGTGTGCATGGGGGTCATAACTTGCGTGTACTAATGAGCAGTTTGTGGAAAGAAATCCTCCGTTTGCCCAGACAAGATGGCCGCCGGCAGGTAGTGAGCCAATTGCCGACGACGCAACACCCTGATTTCTATCCTCACTTGTTTGTCTTCCATCTTGGTGTTCTGACTGAATGCCTGCCGTTCCGTTTCATGGGTTGAAAAAAAACCCCCAAGAAAACAGGTGTTATCTGAAATAACAGAGCCGTACGTGTATTTGCAATGACCGTTGCGACAGACGAGGGGGGCGCGGTCAGGCGCGGCGGCGGGCCCCGAAGCTGGCTCCTTCCCACGGCGGCGAGGTCCGGGTCCATGTCCAGGTCCAGATCCAGCTCCGGGTCTTGCCGGGAGCCAGTTTTCATATCCGCCCGGTTTCCCTTTGGCGGGGGGCGGCGCGGTGCAGGACGGGGAAACGCCCGCGGACCAGCGCACGCCCCAGGAGGAACGTGGACCGATCCTTCCTTTGACGTCATGTTCACGTTTGGCCCGATAGCCTTTTTGCTGGCTGTTTAATAAAAAAACCCGCCCGCGCGGAGTTGTTTTGTGATCAGCTTCTACGTCGCCGTCCTTAACCCTGTGGCTGGAGTGTTCCACAGCTACTCATGTAAACGATCGAACAAACGGATGGATGAACCTACTTATGAGCTAAGGAACTAACTACAATTTAAACAACACCATGCTGGTAATGAGCAAATAGTTGTTAATTCAATTCAGCTGGAACAGCTCCATCTTATTTCATGCAATGCATGAAATAAGATGGAGCTGTTCCACCTTATTTAATTTGCCACTAACGATTCAGTTCATTCAGGTTTCAAGTATCCAAATACTGATGATGAATATTGCATAACATGTACACAGTTAATAGATCACCTTTTTGTTTTATATTAATATAGTATGTGTTTGTATGCGCAATTAAATCAATGGCGTCCCTGCTTGTTTGGGGAGTTTGACCCACAGTTCATGCGCCTCCCACGTGATGGTGCACGCTTAATGGACAGCACATGATAACAGTAATGCATACCATATAGCCTAATAGTTACCACCACACCTGGCTGAAAATGAACATAGCACAACTTTGTTGCCTGTTAATGGAAATGAATTTATTTTTTTCCTGTCGGTAAATATATAAGCAGACATAGATTCTAGCACAGTAGAGCAACGGGTGTATATTACACAGCCTTTTCGCATCTTCTTTATCAAGGAAAGCCTAATAATTGTAATAATATTATGATGATACCATATGGACATAGGTCACTCACAGGCCACGCTTAGCGCTTCACTCTCCTCCTGCTCCTGCTCACCCTGTCCCTCCTTGGCCTCCCTGTCGCATGCCTGCTGCTCTACCCGGCAGTGGCCATGGCCAACCACCCCTCCACCTTCAAGCTCCACCTGTTGCTCCACAATGTCGGATACTGTAGATGTGGAAGCCCCTGCAGCAAACATGTCTGTTATTTTTGCACATTTGGCAGCATCCACCTCTGGATTGTTTTTTTTTTTTTTTTGGAACCGCAACTTCTCCGCACTTTGGGCTCAGAGCCTCGGCATCCGACACGCGAAACAGGGAGAACAGAGGGGGAGGGTGGGGCCTCGTAAGAGATGTGATTGGGCCAGGCCAGTGTCAGCATAGAAAATGAACTAATGGGCCGCTGCCCCTGCTTTATGGGCCGGTAAGAGATGTGATTGGGCCAGCCCAGAGTCGGTTTAGAAAATGAACCAATGACCAAAACCAAACCAACCAGAACCAACACATTTATTTTTTTGGGCTCCAAGGTGCCTCGGCCCACCGGGAAAATGCAGTTAGTTGGGTACTGTAGGTAGGTATGCAAGATTACCTACCTACCTACAGTACCCAACTAACTGATTACTACCCAACCAACCCACTTACCCACCAAACTAACCAATGAACTAACTGACTGGCTGACTGACTGACGCACGCACGCACGCATGAATGAATGAACGAATTAAAAAAGCACAAAAAAATATGTTTTTCCTCAACTTCTGAACTTCCCTTTCACATTTTCTTTTTCGGGGGTCTCAGAACTCATCATTTGTTGTCAGATGTGTTGTTGACAGATCTTTTTTTTTCCACGCCCTAAGCCTTCCACCATCACACAAGTCTACATGTGCACAGGTCTTTGTGTGTGTGTGTGTGTGTGTGTGTGTGTGTGTGTGTGTGGAGGGGGGGGTGGGGGTGGAGGGGGGGTGTGCGCGTGTCCTCGCAACCGAGTAATCAACGTCGGAAAAAAAGCTGCACGGCTGGGTGCCACACACTGGGGGAGGCGGACAGAGGTCGTTACTGGCAAGATACAGTGTGCATGTGTGTGAATGTCTGTGTGTGTGTGTGTGTGTGTGTGTGTGGTGTGTGTGTGTGTGTGTGTGTTGTGTGCATCCGTGGCACTCAGGGCTTTGATCGGAGAGGATCCATAAAACCTCAGTCTAAAGCCAAGTCAAGCCAAGTGTTTCATAACCCCTCTCCACCCCACCACCACCACCACCGACCTGACAAGTGGATGACGTTCTTAGGCTCTCCAGGTGGAAACAAATGAGGAGTTTGTTTAAAACACACATACACACACACACACACACACACACACACACACACACACACACACACACACACACACACACACAAAATAAAGAGCGATCTTCTCAGTGACTAATTCACAATTTCAATATAATAAACCTACATATAAAATAATAAACATATAATAATGTTGTGCTAAGTGATTATTTGTGTTTGTGTGTGTATGTATATGGGTG
>NC_137206.1:8194499-8254499 GCF_960531495.2 Zeus faber | reverse complement strand
ATGGCTATGGCCAAAGTCACTTTGTTAGGCCTTTAATTAATAATTAATAATTTGCTGGCTAACGATTACGTGAATTATTTCATAACTTTACACCACTTTACACCACTTTTATTTACCAACACCCCATTTGTCGACGCCATAATGTCCGCTCAGATGCTCTTTGCAGTCTTTTGCGTGGGTTTGTACACTAAAATTGAGCCAAAGAGTTAATTTTTTCCCTTCACGGATAGCAAGCCATTTTGTTCTGGGGTCTCTGCTCTCTGGAATAATACTCAACATGCCCAAATATGTTAAAACACAAATGAAGCCAAACACTCGCCGCCGAGCTGTTAAGCTAATGTAAAACTGTAAAGCTGTTTGCTGACAAAATTCTTAATGAAAACCTATGGAGATGTTTTCATTTTTTTTTTGTAAGAAAACAATGCACATCAGTCATTGTAAACATATACATGAAATGAATACAATAAAACAAACACACACACACACACACAAAGCTTTATTGGGCTCTATTTGCCACCATGCCTTGCTGGTCCATAACTTGCTGAAGAGCTTACCAGCTTACAGCTCATACATACTTAATATCTTTTAGCGGTAAAGTGTATTAGTGTTGAGCAGTAGTTTTCAAGCTAAGGTGCGATTATATATTTTCTTTTTCTCTCTGGCCAGCAAGAAGCTTCAAATGTTCTTTTCAGTCAAAGCCGTATTGAATGCCGTGGGTGGCAGTAAGTCTGTCAGTGTCGGCGTGACGGCAGCGCACGGCGGAGGTCGGTTCACCCAAAGGTGAGCTAGACACAGATACACTTTATTTTTTTCCCAACGTACAAGCGCATCTGTGTCTCTGAGGGCGCGGGTCGGGGACTAGACGTTCAATCTTGTATGTTTGCGCGTGTGTCTCGTTTTGTATGAGCATCAGTCCCGACTCATCGAGTGAATTGTGAACGTTTGTATGCAAACACAATGCCCGTGTCCGTGTGCGTGTGCGTGTGTGTGCACTCACAGATATTAGCGGTGCCCTTGGGGATGGGCAGATAGGAGCCGGCGCTCCAGGCTCGGCCCTGGTAATTCCTCTTGCAGCGCCCGCAGTCCGGCCCGGTGGTGTTGTGCTCGCACTCGCAGCTCAGCTTCTCCTTGTCGAACACGCAGCTGTTGGCGTGAAGGTTGCACTTGCACCTGAAAGAAGAAAAAAACACAAAAACAAAATCCCATACGTCGGTTTTTAATTGCGTTATTTCTGAGAGCGAGAGGAACAGAGAGAGAGCGAGAGAGAGAGAGACAATACAGCTGAAGGTTACGACGCCCTTGAGTCGCAACTCACATGCAAACATGACGGAGTTTACCATTCGCCTCTCAACAACAACCTTTCTCTCTCCCTCTCTTTTAATTGTTCCCGCTGCGGGTCGTGTAATCATCGCCGGGGAAGGTGAAAATAAGCAAGAAAGACAGGTAGCGGGAGTGAAAACCCAGAGACGAACGGAGAAACTGACGAGCCGTCGCAGCGGCGAAAGAGGCGATGGGCGCGCGTCGAACCTCGCTCCGGACGACCCCTGGGGCCGCTGGGGTCCAGGACCGGGACCTCCCTTCGGACAGTGTTGCTGATGGGTGTTCTCTGAAGGACGAGTTCCTGCAATTCATTTGTTGCGCGCCGTGTGAGTGTTTGCACGAACGCCGCCGTGGGTTCGAGGAACCGAGAAGCTGCATCTCAACTGTTCAACAACGGACACTGAGCGCGACAAACAGCGCCCTCTCAAGGAAACCAGAGAAACTCCCTTTCACGGGGCTCCTTCGCCTCCGCAGCGGAGGGGCCTTGCAAAACGCGAGCATCTGCGGCGCTTGAAGCTCGGCGGTACCTGTGCAAACTAAAATGGAACCAGTCTGGGGCTACAAGCAGCGGTAGATTTGAGCGGAGGGCGACGGGATCTCCCGCAGATGTATCGTGGCCCATCACACGAGCAGCTCTTAGATTGACAGTAATAAATGGGCTGCAGTAACATTACAAACAAATATTCTCGCGTGACCAGTCTCCCCTTTAATTCCGTAATTCAGATTCACCCCCCCCCCCCAAAAAAACCCAATATAGTTAAGACTATTAAAATCTTCCGAACCTGCAATGTGATAAGATTGAGTCTCTGGTGGCTGTGCGAGGTCACTCTCTTTGATGGCTGTTTCCGCCCAGAATGAACGGAGCGTCCGGTCGTAAACCACGTCATGAGAAACTATTTTAGGTACGAGGTATTTACACTAATTCTACAAGTTAACATTCAGGACTCGCCACAGACTTACAACCTCCCATACGAGTGCAGCGAGGGCAGCGACCTGGGTGAGACGCCCAAAGCTGTCGCAATCGTCCCAAAAGACGGGAAATGAAACTTCAGTGACGCCCGTAATGACCCGAATGAATCTCGAAGAGTCGCGGTTACGGCGGGGTTGAGTGGTGACTCCACCCCCCGTGCCAAGGCCCCGGGTTCTACGCCCGTGCCCCCCCCCCCGTACCGCAGGCGATGTGGTTTTCGAAAAACAGGTGACTGAGCCTTTTGAGCCTGGGGGCTCGGGAACCCTTGGCAACAAAAGGTTGGAGAGGATAAGGGGAGAGAGAGAGCTGTGCTCCACACCCACAGACAAAATCACAGGACGAAAGCATGAAAGACACCAGCGACTTCACTGTTTGCTTTTCAAGTCCCACTAGGACCAGAAAGGCCGGAGCGACGGAGACGGGCCATCGTGGTGTAATAGATTACCGTAGGTAATAATAATATATAGTAATGAGGTTACAGATGTGGTTTGTTTCATTTGGGGGGGGGGGTTGCCAAGGGGACAGGCGAAATGGCTTCAGCATTCTGCCTTGTCTCTTGTCTCCCCTCTCCTGAAAGTGCCCTTTCATCAAGCTATTTTTACTAGGAGCCAGGTGATTCCCAAGGCAGGCAGAGAGAGACAACAAGAGAAAGAGAGAGAGAGAGAGAGAGAGAGAGAGAGAGAAAGGAAGCAGAAAGGGAGCGAGAGAGAGAGCGACAGAGAGAGAGAGAGAGAGAGAGAGAGAGAGAGAGAGAGAGAGAGAGAAAGGAAGCAGAAAGGGAGAGAGAGAGAGAGAGAGAGAGAGAGAGAGAGAGAAAGGAAGCAGAAAGGGAGAGAGAGAGAGAGAGAGAGAGAGAGAGAGAGAGTTCAGAATAGAGATGACAAAAGACTGCCCCACAGTGTGCCGTTGCTGGTGTCCTAGCGACGGCTTCTGGCGATAGCCGGCCCGGTCTCGCCGACCCGCCCCTCGGCCCGCCGACTCACCAACTCTCCAACCCCAAGTTCGTGACGCAAGGCCCGTGGACGATTCGTTCGCCGTGAACAAAACTCTGAAATGGCTCAGGAATCAGGAGGCACTCAGAAAGAGCTTGTTTGTCTCATTTGCGACTCGGTGAGTGCAGCCGGACATGCGGGCCGTGAGCCGCGACCCACTGATCGCACTTCAGGCGACATGCCAAACAAGCTCCTTGAGTTTCAGTTCAGTCAGTGGGCAACAGTGAATGAGTGTCCGACTCGCAAACTAAGAATAAAGACTGAAGACTACATACATATGGAAAAAAGGCATCATTTCTATTGAATGTTACTGATTTTCCGTTTGCACTCCACTAAAACAGTTCGTTTTTAAAGCAGTGAGTTATTTTTGGGATTCACACTTTGCATTTTGAGAGAAATAGGCTCAGATATTGTTGGGATTCACAGTTTGCATTCTTCCGCCCAGACAATTTTTTTTTTTTCACAGAACTGTGAGAGTTACATTCACAGCTCAAAGGCAATCGACCGAACGAACGAAGAGTTGGGAAATCAGACAACCCTTTTTAGGCGAGTGACTCGTCTCACTTTTTCATCACTACAAGCGTAGCAAGCTCAGCTCCACCCCCAGATAACTATTACAATGCAGTGAGAACAGCGCCCGCTCCAACCACCTGGTTTAGGCTTCTGTTGCCCTCTAAATCCATCGGAGCCGTGCAGGGTATTTGCATTCGGGCGGTCGAGGGCCGTGTGTTGGTGTAGAAGCCTGGGCAGGGGCCTGAAAGGGGGATCATTTCGAATTCCCCGAAAGATTCCACGTGACGTGCGCCCATTTTCCGCTGCCGCTCGGGGTGCGCGTTCTGTCACCGGGAATTTATGATCTGACGGGTGCCAAAAATGACAAACGACCTGTTCGGTAACTGCAGGTACGGTCCCGGCACATGAGCGATGGGTCATTCAACCTCCCCAACAGGACCTCCAATTCACATGCTAATTACTCTGGAAAGAGGAGGGAGGGAATCGGGCGTCAGAGGCAAACACGCAGGTGGAGAATCTGATCATGGGCAACCTTTTGAGAGAGTGTATTCCTGACGGGCGGCACGGAGGGGAAAATGTGACACCCAGAGTGTCCACGACCCAGAGGAGTCTTCCTGAAACACTGTATTAGTCCTCGTAGGGCGTGACATCGTTGCCAGCACCCTGAAATAGGACCGGAGGACTATACTTGAAAAAGATTCTTGGATCGCTAGAACCCCTCAACGGCAGAATCGTCCAAATGATTTGTCCATAAATGACGTGCACGTAATACATATTGATAGGCCTAATACCGCTCTGAATTTGTGGCACATTACAACCAAAGGCCCTTTGTGTCAACAAGAGTTGAACGACGAGGAAGGTACCAAAGATAAGGGAGATGCCTTGTCCAAACTGCGGTAATGCCAAGCTTCAGAAAATAGACGAGGAAATTGAATTTGTATTTGCTGTCCGCAAACACATACAGGCCTTTGCACTCAACTCATTATTTTTTTCATATTTTGTTTGCTCTTATTTGTTTTGGACTTTTTGCTCATGTGCTCTCCTCTCTCTAGCTTGTAATTCCCAAGGTTGGGCAGACGAGCGATTGTCAAGTCAATCGATTCAGCGACCAAGGGCAAAGGAAACCGCCTTTACACGGAATCAGACATAGGACAACAACTGAACTGAATCATATTCATTTCTTAAGAAGAAGAGTTGGAAACCAGAGCTGGTTGGTCCAACGCATTTCAGTCCGACATTGTGATCGGCAGCCACTTGTTGCTGAACAACTGGCAGTCTGGCGTAACTGGAACCTAACTCAAATCTAAGTAAGTCAATGAATGACATCATTACCACTAACATTGGGTGCTACCACTATCACAATCAACAAACCCGTTTTTATATTTGGGGTATGTCGTTTTTTCGGACCCATTGTCAGATTCGACGTGAAGCCACCTTAAGGCTCTGACACTTTGTGCCTCAAACCTAAATCAGTCCAAACCGGTTTCCCCAATTTCAGTCCAATCAGAGGTGCCGTTTCATCATTATGGAAATTTTCCTGTCGAGTATCGCCTGTCACACATCCATTCGCTTGCGTAGAACGCAGGATCAACTCACTCGCAGAACTCTCGCCGGGAGTTTCCTCTCGACTAAATACAAACGCCATCAGCTGACGGAGGAACGGGTGGTGTGCTAGAACGCGCGGGCTTGCGCATGGGTGCCGAATCGGGAGGGCTTTGCAGATTAACCTCCAGCGCCCTTTGAATGTCGCCGGCGCTCGCGACCGTCCGCCCAGGAGCAGCGGTGCCTCCGGCTGCGGCGGGGCGGAACCCGCCGGTTCCGCCCCGCCGCTCGCCGTTGTCGCGCCCCCGCCCCCCTGTCAGCGCCGTGGCCCAATTTGTTTGTGAACGCCAGAGGGGAGACACTTAAACACAACCCGCCTACAAAGGCATTTAATCGCTTTTTAATGGCACAACCCCTCTTGGCTGACACACGCGCACACCCGGGCCTCTCGGCTGGCGCAATTTCGTGTAGGTAGGGCGACCGCTTGGCCGTGACGTGGCAGATTCTCCCCTTCCGCCCTCATTTCGTGCTTTGTATCCGTTCCCTTCCAAATCCCTCTTTATTTGGTCCACCCTATTAGTCCCAGCCAAAATAAATATTCATGGCCCCGGGACCTCCTTGTTTTTTGCAGTGGTGCTTTTAAAGTGCTTTGGCTTGAGGCGTTATTGAGCGCGCCAAATGCAGCCTGTGAGCTAAAGGTCCTAATATATATTCATAAAATTACCCACAAGGCCGTGCGCCTCAGTCAGGTTGGCCGGGCGACGAAAAAATAAGCGAGAGACAATGGGCGACGGAGAGCGAGAGAGAAAGAGAGAGAGAGAGAGAGAGAGATAGATAAGTGAGAGAGAGAAAATCTTTAGTTGCGTGTTCCTGAAGCCGGAAAGGGGTTTAAAGTTCTCCTTGAAATGTAGGAGACGCTCTTATGTGGAAAAAGGTGAGCTGGTCTCCAGCGGCGCACGGGTCTCCGACCTCCCCGGATCAAATATCCTTGTGATTGACGATGAGCACAGACGATCCCATCAGCAAGCAAAACCCCCCTAAAAAAAAAAAACGTTCCCGGCGGAAAATTTGCCTCAATCCACTTCCAACCCTCCACTATGGATCCCACTCAGGAACAAACCTCGGCCCCCGTCCCCGATTGGGACTTGGCAGCCAAAAGCAACAGCCGCTAATTAATAGTAATTACCCGCAAGCCCAGCCCACACAACCCAGCCATGCAAAGCTTCTGATCCCGACAAATTGGGCTGACTCAAACTCAACACGGCCCTTAAGTGGGTTAACTAAGTGAAGCAATTAAATTTCAATCCGACGCGCAGGTGTTTTCATAATCAAGCCGATTGGGTGAAATACGCAGTAAATAGATGTTTTCTCTCTCCCCGCGTGTTTTTTTTTTTTTGTAATTTTTAATTTGCCCGGGCCCCCGAGTGCCTGCCGCGTCGCGTCTCCTCCAAATGAGACCGCGAAATGGAATGAGGGAGGCGGGTGTCGGGCGCCTTGGCCCTAATTATGTACGATGAAACAAAAAGCGGCTGTTCCTCGTTCCTCGTCATTTCTCGCGGGCGTGCGGGATGGAGGCATGACCACAACGTAGGTATACACGCATGTGATTAATTCACTTTAATCAGCACAAACTGGAAATCACACAGTAGGTTAAATATGAAAAACACCTGAAAATAATATGCAATAATAATGCCATTTTTGTATTTTGTCGAACAACGTGGCTGTGGCGGACAAAGGGGCGTGGTCAAGCACCGGCTGCGGACGACAGCACGGAGCCTGACCACGCCCCTTTGTCCGCCCCTGCAGCCTACGTCTTTAGTTTATTAAATTCTCATCCAAAGATTTTATAACGCCCATCATTGTGGACTGTGATCCCACCTCTGCCGTCAGAGCATGGAAGGGATCTTATCCGTGGGACGAGTCCCGGCAGACGACTCCTACACACCCTAAATGAGCCAAACGCACCTGCTCGGTCAGCGTCGCTCACCGCTGCACCGGTGCCAGACCTTGTGCGGTTCCAGACAATTTACCGCGTTATTCCCGCTTTGGTGTCTTCCACCGGTCTGGTTATTAGATGTTCATTAGACACTAACCCTTCACACCCAGACGCCTCGGAGCTCTCGTTTGCGGCGATGGCGACTAATGGACCGGATAGCGGGAAACCTCTTTGCCGGTGAAATTCTTGTGACTACGTCTTGGTCCCAGCGATCTAAGCGCGCTTCATTTTTCTGGATAGCGAAGCGGCCGCGGTCCACCGAGAGCCACGAGACACACACTAAAAAAAAAAGCAACAACCAGCAAACGCTCAAACAACTCCAGCCTTTTGCTGTTTGCCACGGACTTGACGGGAGCCATATCTGGATGGTGAAAATTCCCCACACCTCATGTTTCCTCGTGCTTTTTCTTGAAAGGGTTCCTTAAGAACTGAGCACCTGTGCACTCGTGTTAAATGAATCACAGAGGTAGTCACACGGAGCTTGTCACACTGTCTTCATGATGTATTCCCGAGGCAGAAACCCCTGTTGGACCGCCTTGGCGTCGCTTCCCTCCTGGTGGAACGAACACTTAAACGCGACAGAATGCCTATATATATATATCAAACGGTTCCTTTCAAAATACCATTCAGCCTATTTTGGCTCACTTTCGTCCCAATTTTAAAGACGGCTGTGAATCTCGAGGAACACTAAAATAAACTGCGAATATCCGGCTCCACTCGCTTCTGGTCACATTACACGAGAGAGAACAAGCGGCTGTGAAACCATTTTTTAATTCGGTAACGAAAGACTTCTCAGAACACGAGCCCACGCTGCGGCTATCTGATCGAATCCATTCAATACGTGCAACCACCCCCACACACACACACACACCCACACACACACACACACACACACACACACACAGGCACGCACGCACACACACACACACACACACACACACACACACACACACACACACACACACACACTCACAGAGACAACACCGCTAACTTGACTGTCCTGCTTGCTGGCGCATAAACTACTAATTACATCCTGGGGGTCCCTACCCCTAAACACCCCCCCCCACACACACACACACACACACCCACCCACCCAGGCTTGTTGCAGGGGAGGGGTGGGGGTGGGGGTGGGGTTGGATCAGCATTGGCTCTCTCCTTTCCCAGGGCCCCTGTGCACCCTGGTCGACGGACCCCAATGGACCCCCCCCCCCCCCCGACCTTTCAACATTTAACACAGAGAGAGACAGAGAAAAGTAGACACCATGGAAGACAGGCTACAAGTGGATAGACAGACAGGCAGACAGGCAGACAGACAGACAGACAGGTAGATAGATAGATCGCTAGATAGATGATAGATAGATAGATGATATATAGAGAGATAGACAGACAGACAGATAGACAGACAGATGGATAGACAGATAGACAGATAGATAGATAGACAGACAGACAGACAGACAGACAGACAGACAGACAGACAGATAGATAGATAGACAGATAGATAGATAGACAGACAGACAGATAGACAGACAGATGGATAGACAGATAGACAGATAGATAGATTAGACAGACAGACAGACAGACAGACAGACAGATAGATAGATAGATAGACAGATAGACAGATAGATAGACAGATATATAGACAGACATACAGACAGACAGACAGATAGATAGACAGATAGACAGATAGATAGACAGATAGATAGACAGACATACAGACAGACAGACAGATAGATAGACAGACATACAGACAGACAGACAGATAGATAGATGGGACCTTCGTGAAGATGAAGACAATAAACTCAAACTGCAATTAAAACGGGCTTGGCGCTTGTTTTTGTTCAACATTTACATTTGCTCCGTCAGAAAGGTGATGCGCTTAAAGCCGCCTGATTAAGAAGAACCCGGAGCGGAGCACAGCAACGTGACCGGCTGCTGCACCGCCGCGGGGACCACTACCTGAAGAAAAAAAAACAAAAAACACTTCAATGCTTGTTTTGGCGAGGCAGACGAGTGGGGCTGGGGGTGAACTAAATACCGGGGGCAAAACAATAATTCCAGCCTGGTTTTTAATATTTGAGACTCCCCTGAAGGTTTCTCTCAGAATCCACCGAATTTTTTCTCTCTGACAAAGTAAGCACAAGCTCAGATATTGTCCTCTGTCAACGTGCCAGGTGTCTGCACCAATCCGCCTGGCGCATCCATCTATCGGAGACTCGGGCATTACTAATGTATGGAGTTGGACATGCTATCCAAGCAGGAGTCAATCAAGAGGTCTTTACTCCCGAAGACAAGCCCGGCCGGCTCAATACCATCGACACGCTGGGCCTCCCTGATACCGCCCTCTGCTAAAGACTATTGGCCCGGGCCACGGGGACGCTGACTGCACCAAAATCTGTGTGTGTGTGTGTGTGTGTGTGTGTGTGTGCGTGCGTGCGTGCGTGCATGCGTGCATGTGTTATAGTACATTTTTCTGGACATGTTATTTCATAAGCGAGCGTTGACGGGCGGTGTGTGTCAGCGGGGGCAAACTTCCCCAAAGGTGCAGAGGCATTGATTAGTTTGGGTCAGTGGCCGCTCCACCGACCGACCGGAGGTTAGCCTGCACTTGACGGGCGCTTGTGTGCGTGTTTTAAATGACGCGAAGGGAAGCGAGTGAGGGGGTGAATCTTCAATTCACAAACCGAAAATAAATACAGGTTCTCCTTACTTATCGGCCGAGTTACGTTCCTACAACCAGGTCGTTAAGTGAATTGGTCGATAAGCGAGGACCCGTGTTATTTCATGGTAATAGGGCGTGGCTGGTATATATAGTGTTTATAGTATATATAATGTATATAGTGTATATAGTATATATATTGTATATAGTAGATATTGTGTGTATAGTATGTATAGTGTATATAGTAGGTATAGTAGTATATTAGGTGTATATAATATATATAGTGTATATAGTAGGTATAGTGTCTATACTACATATTGTGTATATAGTATATATAGTGGATATAGTGTATATAGTATATATATTGTAGATAGCATATATATATAATAAAATGTGTATATAGTACATATAGTGTATAAAGTGTATATAGTAGATATAGTAGATATAGTATATAGTATATATAGTGTATATAGTGTGTAAAGGGTGATGAGATGCTTGATGAGAACACAGTGCGCAAGTAAGTCCAAACGGTCGTTAAACAGGTAGGACCTTAAGTGAGGATTACCTGTACTGATAGAATGATTACTAACGAAAACCCATTCCACCAAAACAAGTCGTTTTGAGAGAATTCAACGATTCTTGGGAGTCTTCCATTCACAACTCCCGACGCTTCTGACTCTTGATCATTGTTTACAGGGAGTCCTCCCTCGCTCAGCGGTGCGCGACACCGACTGAACCAAACAAAACGAGAGCAGAAAAACAGAACGACCCTTTTGACGGAATGACTCACGAAGAACCGAATCTCAAAAAAGAGTCGAACCTTTCATTGTCAGCCGTCACTTCTGAGAGCGAAACTTATTTTGAGCAACACAGAGCTGCTATTCCGGCTGGAACTGGTGCAAAGGTTGAATTAGTGGAGCCTCGCAATTTTGAGCTTGCGACAGTAAATGATGGAAGTTGCTCATTTCCATTATTTACGCCTTCTTTCTTGATTTCCTTTTTTTTCAGAGAAATGACTCGACTTTCGGGTCACGTGGCGCTCATTGACCCTCACACCCTCACTTACCCCGTCCTCTCCCTCGAACCGCCATCTTGCCCCTCGGCCCTCGCCCGGGCTCTCCTCCGTTAGCGCCATCTTCAGCCCGCCTCCCCTCGCCCGCCTCCCCTCGCCCGCCACCCCTCGCCCCTCGCCCGGGCTCTCCGCCGGGTTGGGTGACGCGCGCAGGGGTCTGGAAGCATTCAGGGCAGGAGGGTTTGGGCTCCCCTCTCCCTTTGTGCCGGTTGTTATTCTTCCCGCCTTTGTCGATCCCCGCCCCATTGTGCGCCGCTGTTCTGCTTGAAGGCTGAAGCGCCGGCGGATTGCCGCGCATAATAAGCGCCCACATTCGGCGGCCTCGGCGAAAAGATAACTCGGTGAAACGGGCTTTTCATGACTGAACGATCCCATTATCAAGCGCTTTTTTATCCCCACCCCCCACAGTGATTATTATTCATCCCACGTCTCGAGATCTGAATCAAATGGCTGGAAAAGATGGTTTTCGAATGTTATCACGCCAACAGCACCTGTGTGTTGCGTGTGTGTGTGTGTGTGTGTGTGTGTGTGTGTGTGTGTGTGTGTGCGTGTGTGTGTGTACAGCCCTGGGTGGAAAAAACAAAACAGACGCACCAGTGCTGTCAACACTTCTCCCCCCAACCACCACTGGTACAGTTTGTGTAGCTCCAACGTAACGCCATATGGCGCCTTCTCCTCCACCGTCCAAGGAGAGATCTCCTCCCATATGATGCACACCGACATATCCAGCACAGATTTGTCTGTGTGTGTGTGTGTGTGTGTGTGTGTCTGTGTGTCTGTGTGTGTGTGTGTGTGTGTCTTGAACGGGTGGTTGGCTAAGAGAGGTTTGGTGGCTTTCCACACTGCAAAAAAATTAAATAAACCAAAAAAATCAATGGTGCCAATGGTGTGAAATAAATTGAACCAGATTCACAGATATTCATGGATTCACAGATATGCATCCCTCCAGGGAGGGATCTATCTATCTATCTATCTATCTATCTATCTATCTATCTATCTATCTATCTATCTATCTATCTATCTATCTATCTGTCTATCTGTCTGTCTGTCTGTCTTCCTGCCTATCTATCTATCTATCTATCTATCTATCTATCTATCTATCTATCTATCTATCTATCTATCTATCTATCTATCTATCTATCTATCTGTCTATCTGTCTAATCTACAGTATCTATCTATCTATCTATCTATCTGTCTGTCTTCCTGCCTATCTATCTATCTATCTATCTATCTATCTATCTATCTGTCTGTCTGTCTGTCTGTCTATCTATCTATCTATCTATCTATCTATCTATCTATCTATCTATCTGTCTGTCTATCTATCTATCTATCTATCTATCTGTCTATCTATCTATCTATCTATCTATCTGTCTGTCTTCCTGCCTATCTATCTATCTATCTATCTATCTATCTATCTATCTATCTATCTATCTGTCTGTCTATCTATCTATCTATCTATCTATCTGTCTGTCTGTCTGTCTATCTATCTCATGCTAAAATAACAGAAACTAAATGAGCCAACACAAGGGGACACTAGGACCGGCTGTGAGTTTGACATTCACTTCCCACCGAGACCCTTCCTCACGTCCACATCTGCATGTGAGACGTGGCGTGTGATCTCCCAGCGCACGTCCATCCCTCTCCCTCCCTCCGCACGTCCATCCCTCTCTCTCCCTCCGCACGTCCATCCCTCTCTCTCCCTCCGCACGTCCATCCGTCTTTCTCCTTCCGCAGCCGCCGCCACCTCGGACCGACTCGCCCTACTGCGGCGGATCCGCCGCTAATCGGCCGCGCGGCGGAGCGGGCTGCCGAGCGAAGGAGAGGTCAATGAGAGGATTAGTCATGACACCCTGACAGGAGGGCCCCATTACGCCCCCACCGCCGCCCGCCCGCCGCCGCCGCCGCCCGGGAGGACCGGGCGTCTGAAAAGGCCTCTCCATTAATGAAATGGGTCACCGCCTGAATGTTGAGTGCCCTCCGTCGAACAGGAACGGGGAAGTCGTACCGAAAAGCCCCACTCTGGACGTTCCTCACAATGGAGGAAATTGACTATTCTCATGTGAGCAGTGGAAAAAAAAACCAAAAAAAAAACACACACACACACACAAAAAAAAAACAGGAATCAGACTGGAAAAAGGAAACCAAGGTTTCTGCTTTTCTGATCCCGGTGCCGGCCATTTTGGACTCAATACTGGACTGGATGGCAATGTCTCGGCGTTTAATCGGTTCATTCATTTATTTCTTTTTTTACGCTGAGGTAATGTATGGTAATCTAGGAATCAAAAATGCAGCCCGCGTGAACACGTTTGTGATTACGCCTCTCTTGTGTGTGTGTGTGTGTGTGTGTGTGTGTGTGTGTGTGTGTGTGTGTGTGTGTGTGTGTGTGTGTGTGTGTGTGTGTGTGTGTGTGTGTGTGTGTGTGTGTGTGTGTGTGCGTGCGTGTGTGCGCGCGCGCGTGCAATGATTTTTCAATTTGAGCGGTTACTGTCAAACCGGATTTGGAGGTCTGGATCGAAAACGGGGCCGTAGATATTGCCCCCCGGGTGGGGATTTTTTATTTAATTTAATAAAAAATAAATAAAATAAAAAAAATGTTCTAAACCCAGACACGCTCCAAGTAGCAAACACGTACATGCACGCCCTGGTGCTCCCGTACACACACACACACACACACACACACACACACACACACACACACACACACACACACACACACACACACACACACGCAGAACTCCCCCCTTCACCCACCGGTCAACCAGCCGTGCACCCTGAGCTTGGCGGTGGGTGGGAGAGCCACGGCCCCCCGGGGACGCTCGGCTCCGACCTGTCACGCAGGTCATCGTCGGTGCCGGACGCGTCCGGGGACGAGACACGAATCCAATTATGTTGCGGAATAAAGGGGGGGGGCCCGGGCGGGGCGGGGGGCAACGGCCGCCAAAGGGAAATCAATGCGAAGAAAATCAACGCCGCGTTATCATCTGAGCGGCGCTCCAACATGATCGTTAGCGAGGTTTGATCAAATCGAAGCGTGAACTTTCCCTCTCGCGGTGGGAATGAAAATGAGTGTTTTCAGAGGAGCGTTCCCCCCTCCGTGCCCTGATCCGGGCGACGTTCCCTGTACGGCGGAGGAGAAAACCCTGGTGTCACCGAAACCGGGAGGGTCCATCCGCCCATCGGTCCGCCACAAAAATACCGGCCTTCAGAAAGCCACGGAGAGGGTCGTGGCTTCATCCTTTGTTCTAACCTGTAGGATTGGCTGTCTGGACTTGCCAAGGTCCCTTCGGAGGCCGCTTCGACTGCTTTTTTGACTTTTTTCTTTTTTTTTTCGAATGGCATCGGGCTTCAAACTGAGTTAATAGGTCACCGTCATAAAACAATGACGTTATCGATGACGACATTGGATGTCACCACTCTCAGGATCAATGCATCTCACAGAGTTAATAGTGCTGTATAAACTATACTATATAAATGGGTTTTTAAATTCTCATTCACGGAACATGGTAAATGGCGAGCTGAGCAAGCCGCTCACTGTTGTGCTGGAAAAAAAACAAGCTCTCCCATTTTCCCTGACATACATGTATCATGGGATGCGAAACCCAGGCGCAGTTCATCCCACGGCCCCTGTGGGGGAGGATCAGACGTGTGCGTCGGATGCGTGTTCCGATTCGGTGTGAATCGAGCTTTGCAAGAGAACTATTTTTTAATTGTTTTTCGTGGAATGGTCGGTTTGCTTCGTCATCTGAAGGGTGCCCCCATCCATTATTTGTCTCTCTGTATTTACGGGACGATTCCGCAAATAACGAAGGATTTTGGTCGGTTTTGCATGAGAGGGAGCGATCGACGTGGAGAGGGAGCGATCGACGTGGAGAGGGAGCGATCTCCGGTCTAGACAGCGTTGTAGACAGATGTATTCATTGTATATATAGATATGTATGTATTTATTTTCATTTGTTTCGTACTTGTATGAAACTAAATGTTTAAACACAACTGAGTTGAGGGGCTGTCCCGTTCACTGCGTAACGGAGAGGGAGTGTCTCCGGCCCACTGCGCATTTCGGTTCCTGTTTCTCCGGCCAAAACGAATAAAAAACAGAGTGTTTTTATCTTAGTTGTATATATTTCTGTTAGTTTCCTCCTCGTATGAAACTTTTTTTTTAAACACAACTGAGTCAAGCCTCTGCTCCGATCACTGCGAAACGGAATGAACGAAACAAAAAAAACAAAACCTGTGGGTCCCGTGCCACCTCACGCGCCTCTCCCCGTTACTCTCCGTCGCTATGGGACTTAATTTGGTAAAAAACTTGATGTTTCTGTGTAAATACTTTTCACCGGCCACTAGCAAAACAACTCATGCCCCCCCCCCCCGTAGCTCCAGCTGGAGAATGTGTGCGAGCGACTTGTTCTTTGACTCAGTAGGCGTGCGCTTTGTGCTCACTGAACGAGAGTCTGTTGCTGCAGCGGCCCTCAGGGTGTCGGGGTTTCAGGGCCTTCAGGGGACACGCCCCCAGTGTCTCAGAGCAGAGGGAACTGCCCCCCCCCCCCACAATTTTGAAACCTAATTTTATATACTCGCCGATTTTTTTAACCATTCAAGGTTGGCTGTGTGGTTAATAACACATATTTCCGGTGGTGTGACAAACCAAGAACGCATATTTATTATCGCTTTGCAGGGACTTTAAGTATCTTCAATCGAACAAAAAAGCACTCTTTATTTTTCGGGTTAGACTTTATCCTCAGTGAAACCCTGCTGCAAAGAACAATATATGTTGTCAAGTTTTTCCCAGACGAATGTATGAGTACACAAGTCCGAGGTTCTTTTTTTGTTGGGCATGGAGGAAAATAAAATTGGATTTATAAGTAAAACTGGATATATAAGGCTTGGGAAAGAGAACAATGGGTTTTCGGTGGGATTGTCTTTTGGGAAAGGTGGAGGGGGCGGTGGGGAGGGGGGTTGATGCAGCAAGACAGGGCGGAGGGAACAAAAAATCCTTCTCGCTTTCATCCTTGGTCATTTGTATGTGAGAGAGGTAAGGGCCATGGGAGGGAGGAGGTTTTTAAGTAAAGGTAGAATATGTACTCGGAAAAGGACAGGCCTAAAGCCACGGTGCACCTGGAGGTAAAGCGAGGGCTTAAAGACTCTTAAAACTCCAGTCCCCACTTTTCCCATGCTCACATAAATACAGACAGCCTGGATATTAAGAAAAAAAAAGCAATAGTACACTTGTTTTATGATAACAAAAACAACAACAACCATAATAATAAAAATAAATAACAACAACAACAACTATAATAATAGTAATAATAATAATAATATTAATAATAATAATAATAAACAAAAGCCCACATTATTGAATTAAATTATATTATTCCAAATGTGGTGTGGGGATGGTGTGGTTTGAGCAGCCACACCTGTCCTGGGTCTAAGTAATTGGGGCCCAGGATCAGTGTGGCTGCATACCTGTTGCTCATTGGTTGGCCTAATGAGCAACAGGTAAAACCCCCATCCCCACACACACTCAGGAGAGGAGCCCGTGGAGAGCAGACACGTGACCATCTGCTCCTGGGCCTATTCCACCCAGCCCACTCTCGTCTGTGTCTCTTCGCCGGAGGCCCCTGAGTGTGGTAGGCAAAACTGCCAGACTAAATCATATAAAGACTTATTATACAATAGTATTATAATTATATAAATTATATATTTGTGTCATATGCTATATGAAGCCACTTTAGGTATAGCGCCATTTATTTTTAAAGTCTAAAAAGATGCTACTTTTACCATGTTAAAAAGATGTTCAATAAATGAACGGAATTTTCCGAAATTGTAGCAGATTCTCTGACACGCCGCTTTTTCAAACTACGCATTTTGGGAACTGTCAAAGCGATTTTGTCAAAATTCCGTGTGGATTCGTATCAGCCACCGTCGACAGCTGGGACAGTCGGCGACTCGGAGTTTAACTGCGCGCTGAATGACTTCTCGATTGAAGCCCCCTCTTTTTTTTTTTGGACGGTGCCATCGATATTTGTTACAGTGCCAAAAAGAACCCGACAACACACCCAAGGAAATTATGATTGGGTTTGACGCGGCGGACGTTCAGCGCCTCGCGAAAGCGTCTCCCGAGTGATGGTTCAAATGGGTCATGAGCGGCGGACGCAGCCGTTAACGGCGAATCCAGACACGCTGACGAAACTGCGCTGGTATCTCTACGACAGTTGTGCCCACCCCCCCCCCCCACCCCCACCCCTCCTCCATCGTTGCCGTAATGATTTTGGACAAACTGCCTGTGTCTAATGCGGTAATAAGTGCCAGCCCCTCGTGGGCTTTCTAAATTCTAAATCAGCCCCAATTACTGTAATTGCGGCGATTACTTAGTGGGGCGTCCAATACAGACAGGCTGTTGTGTTTTGTTAACAATCGCTTTGAAAAAGGGGAGAAAAAAAACACTCGAGGCGCCTTCTTTTTCGGGATTAAAAAAATAATAATTTTAATTGAAAGCGCCCAAGGTTCGGATTAGGATTAGTTTGGTTTGGGGTTTTTTTCCCCAAGATTATTAAACCAGAAATGCTTCTTTATTTTCCCAACGTCGCCTGCTACACTAAATATAAAGTTTTACACGTTTTCATTACAATAGAGTCCTGTGTAAGGTTTCTTGCCAGTACGACACTTGATATTTACATACATACGGAATACGCCCCATTTTGTAAGCCTGCATTAAACATGCCGCAAAATTTGCACATACATTAAATTGCCACCTTGCACAGTAACCAGGGCTCGAAATGTACTTTTTTGGTTCGCGCGCCAACGGGGCTGCTGGATTTTGAAGCTACCAGCCACTTTCCGCGAGCCAAAGCCACGGCATTCTAGAGATAGATCCGATTATCAGTCACTGCATCCTTTTAAACACACTAATGGGTAAGACATAAGAGCTGTTAGCGTAATGATTAAACACACTTCACCTCAAAACATGTCGTTTCTTTGACTCTCTCACACCCACATATCTAGTCTCGCATCAAACCACGGGAAAACTTCAGGCTCCCGCCCGACTCGCCCACGCGCGGCCGCCCCACGGTCGTACTACATGCTGTGACACAGAGCTCATGGTGATTGCAGTATCGGGGATACGAGAATTTATACAATCAAGTATCAAATCCGAGACATATTGGAGATGAGTCACCCGTCGGGTTTTGCTCACAACTTGACAGCGTAACCCGGCGCGCTTGTAACCACCGTCGTCGTTGTTTTGCGCTAGCGGTGGAAATAGAGCTAGAAATGACTCATCCCGTCGCAGCTAAGCAGGGAGTTGGGTCGGGTCTTTGAGTCGTTCGTCCGACTCTCAGTTGACTTCCTTACCGTCTTTCAACCCTCTGCCCTTTCGCGGCAGCCGTCCAACTGACTTCCCTGAACCGCTCGCGGTCTTCGGTCGAACGCGCTCGCTTTTTGAAGAAGATTTTCTTAATGAGCGCTAATGAGCCATCTGAACCGGGGCTGTGATTTGACAGGAAGCACATTGGCACCGTTGCGCATTTGCGCCCTGTCGCGCGGGTATAGTCCGTCCGCCTCGGAGGGCGCGTCGGGACGGAGCGCCCCGGCGTCGCCGTCGGCCGCGCTCCGCTCGCAGATGATGCGCCGCCGTGGCCTCCGGACGCGCCGCTCGACGCTCCCGCATCCCTCCCCCTCCCTCTTTGTTTAAAATTAGTTTCCCTTTCGCTGTTTTTCCTCCTACCATTACCGCCGTCACGGTTCACAGGTGTACGACCCGGGGAGGTTTCGCCGCAGCTGGGAATACCCAATTAGTCCGATAAGAAGATGTCAGATGCCAGCTCGGCTATTCAGGCCGCCGAGCTTGCGCCGGATACACGCCCACACCTGGACGCATGCCTGGACGCGCACACACACACACACACACACACACACACACACACACACACACACACACACACACACACACACACACACACACACACACACACACACACACACACACACTCTCTCTCCTCTGCAGTGCACGTGGAAGGATGGGAGGCAGGATGTAGCGGGGGTTGGGGAAGCGAGACGGAACTCACGGTGGAGGGGAGAGAATTCTAACAAACGTGAACGGTAATTCCAACGGAGGATTGGTGGCTAGTGTTGGGGGTTTGTCGGCGTCGGGAGACCTGGGATCCCTGATTTGGCTCTGGTAAGTTTTACCCTGAGAAGACGGATGGTTCCACAACCAATAAATCACATGTCAGGGCTATTTGCAACAGGGAGCCTCGTTTTCCACTCGGCTCACCTTGTTTTGTTTTCGGCTCCGGGCCCGGAGAAAAAGCAGCCTCAATGAGGTTTGGGGTGGGGGAGGCGGGGGCGGTGAATACAGCATAGTATCACAAAATAAAAAATACATTTTGTATTTAAATTAAGGGCCGTGAGTAATAGGCCATGTCCACACTAATGCGGCCAATTCAGGCATTACAGGAGCAAAAGTACATCCGGCAATCATAATAATCATACACAATACTGTGTGTGCAGGATTCCTAAAGTTGGAGAGACTTTTCATTGAGACACAGCAAACTAAATGAATTATTATTATTAATAATAATAATAATAATAATAATAATAATAATAATCACCATCATCATCTTAATCATAATAATCATAATCATAATAATAATAATTATTAAAATTAGAATTATATTGTTATTATATGTTATTATTATTATTATTATTATTATTATTATTATTATTATTATTATTATTATTATTATTATTATACTATTAATAATAATATATTGCAGTATCATATCGCAATATTTGGTGTCTTGCAAAACATATAGAATCGCAATGACATTGTGTTGGGACCCGAGTATACGATAATACGATAATATCGTATTGTGAGATCCCTGGCGATTTCCACCCCAAACTGAAATTGCACGTTTTACCTCTCAGATGAAGCTGATGGCCTCATACTAAAGCGGGTGTTAGAAACAAAAAGGGTTTATATATCTTAACAAACTATTGAATCATGACAAATGAGAACATCAATGATAAATGACATCAACTAAACATCAACCACATATTTTTATATGGAGTACTAGTACGATTTTAATTGCCCTTATCAGAAATGTTGTACTTATCGAGTGACTCACAAAACTGACCTGTATAACATGATGATCAAATCATTTGTTTTTAACCCTAGTATTTGTTTAGAGTCGCAAATAAGAATTTATTCAGAAATGTGGCTGGAATTGTATTTTTGTGATGTGTGAAAAAAATTGTCAGGGGGGATACAGAGAAAGGGAAGAGAGAGGATGCATGGATGGATAGATGGATGAAGGGTGAGAGGGAGGCAAGGAGAGACAGACAGAAAGGAATAAAGGAGGGGTAGGGAGAGCTGAGATTTGTGGCGTTTGAGTTAAGGCAGATTGTCCGGCTCAGCCAAATCAATCTCACCGGTGGAGCCACGGGCGCGGTAAAGTAAATCCTTAAAAAAAAAAAAAAAAAAAAAAAAAGTCAGGAAGGAGCCGAAATGAAAGAAAGACATGACAAGGAGTGTGCACAGAATACTGATTTACTTGGGGGGGGGGGGGGTGCGTGGTGGTGTATGTGGTGCTGGCGACTGATCCGGATCAGGGGTGACACACGAAAGCCTTCCTCTCAACTCGCTCTGAAGCCATGATTGAAGGAGAAGAAAAATAAAAAGACGCTTTCAACTGCGGTATGTGAAGCCGTTGCTTGGCCCGCGGGTTTTCTCTGCGATAATACCTTTGCAATTGTACGGTTGCGCGTAATGATGCTGGATGCCAGGAACCCGGTATTAACAGAGCGGAACCACAAAGGCTGCTTCAAAACGGGACATGCAGATCAGGTCAGGTCGATTTGTCATAAAGGCCACTGAGTTCCATAATGCACCTATGTATTAATAATAATAATAATAATAATAATAATAATAATAATAATAATAATAATAATAATAATAATAATAATAATGATAATAATAATAAGCACACTAATAATCATAAATATTATTCTTACTACTACTTATAATAATGTTAATAATAATAATTATTATTATTTTGCAATAATAATTATTATTATTATAAAAATGACTGCAATAATAATGTTATTATATTTTACATTATAAGGGGTGTCGCCCGATACAAAGTCTGGCCTTCTGGCCTTCAGAAACCATCAAACCCACGGACATGAATGATAGTGAGTGTATTCGGGGCAGTCCAGACAAGCTGTCGTCCAAGTTTCATCCACATGGAGCTGAATTTGTGGAAGGAGTAATGAAAAAAAGAGTGTTTTTTTCACCTCTGTTAAGGCCACGTGAACACATGGCAGACTACACAGAGAAGTCACAGAGAAGCGTCACTGCCTCAATGCGTCATCATCGCCTGACCAGCGGCGCCCCCATCAATTTTTCATAGGGCTGGCACACGAAAACCCAATCCACATGTGGGGGGTTGTTTCATTTAATGAGGAAACGAAAATAAATGAATCTGCAGTAAACACACACTGTTATCATTGGTGTGAACGGAAAACCATCCTGGCGAGGCAGCATCTCTGCGAGCGTGAGCTTGACCCTCCCTACGCTCTCACAACTGCTCAACACTCGCTCGAGAGGCGAGCGATTTGGAATGGAATGGAATAGAAGAGTGGCTGAGAAATGAGCAGAGAGCGCTTCTAAAAAACAAAAAAAACAAACACATTTCAAAACTTTTGATTGGTTGGGACTCATGAGGTGATGTCAGCGGGTGGGGTGGGGGGGGGGTCAGCGATTGTATCAGGGTGGCGGTGGCCCCCCCTGCCCCCTCTTTGGGGCGCCCCCACAAGGTACCCGGGACATCCGGAACCAACTCGCAGGACGCGCCGCGGCTGCACGGCTGCAGTGCGACGGCGCCCGGACTCTCTAGTTATCGTTCCCGGGGTTAAAAAAAAGGGAATTTAAGACAGAGACTCCCGAAATGCAAGCAGTTTATTAACTGTCTGAGCAGAGGGGAGAACACGCTGGATCACTGCAACCCCCCGCAACGCGACACAGATGTCAAATATCAGCGTCTGAGAGGACAGCTGTATGCCGACACCCACCAGGGTGAAAAACAAAAAAAAAACATTGCCTTTTATATTTCTACAGATACCTATGTCTTTATTTACCTGTACATCCCAGCATACATTTGTATTAGTCCTTAGATATTAAGCCAAAATCCAATTAATGGTAGTCTACTAGACGTTACTACTACATAGCCAAAATCAGATGTGTCAATATAACATAAGGGTGTATTCCATTACAGACAATTCATTTGGTTGTATGTCTTCCTGAATTGGAGCTAGTTATAACAATAAGCATAATAAATTACACAGTGAAAGGAACATGTATTAATTGTGTCTGTGTTGTGAAATAATTGCATTATTTTTGTTTTTGTGTTCTCGATGCCACAGAGAAGCCAATGTCTCATACTGCAGAGAACGTCTACCCGGTACACACATTGCTTTGTTTTTGTTTCATTCAATTAGGAAAATAGATACGTCTATGATAAAAAAACAAAAACAAAAAAAACAGTTATTATTGGCTTTGACTGGAGGAACGGGGAACCCTGGTTATATGTCATCTTGAATTGTAGTTAGTTATAACATTAATCTTAATGAATTCATCAGTATTGCGAACAGGGCTGCAGCTAGATTTATTATAATAATAATTATAATGATGATGATGATAATAATAATAATAATAATAATAATAATAATAATAATAATAATAATAATAATAACAAATTATTATTATTATTATTATTATTATTATTATTATTATATTTTATATTTTTATATAAATCATTAATAATTAGCATTATATCATTATTATAACAAGTTTTCCAATGAAACAATAATAATAATACGATTATCATTAATACTAGTGATATTAATTAGCTGGTATTATTAAGTATTATTATTATTACTACTAATAATGCTAAAAATAATGTTTTTGTAATAATAATAATAATAATAATAATAATAATAATAATAATAATAATAATAATAATTATACATATTATGATTATTAGGATTGTTATTATTAGCATTCATATTTGTTCATAATTAATTATGAATTAACACGCAGACTAAACGAAAGCCCTGCACCATATTTGTTGTTGCATAGCACTGTGTCAGGATGATAAATGGTGCAAAGGAATGAGTGGGATGTATTTCCAACACCTCACGTGCCCCGCCAGCCTTTGCAAGAAAACCCGCCCACCCACCTCCGCCCGAAACTCACACCGGGGTCGGGGCGAGGTCACGCCGCTATAACCCGGTAACACACATTAGCGCCACAGTTATGGGGTTTAAGGGCACGTCCCGCTTCTGGGGGCGGCTGCGGCTTGAATCCGGCTACGTAGAGGCAGGTGAGCTCCCCGCGAGGCCATGCGCCGAACCGCCCTATCCCCCACCGCCCCCCACGGATACAGCAGCAAACACAAACTGCTGACGCCAAGAGAATGAGAAAAAAGGGCTGAAATGCAGAGTGCAGCACAAGGTAAATAGATGCTTATGGCGGCATAAGGGGAAGAGACAGAGAGAGAGAGAGAGAGAGAGAGAGAGAGAGAGAGAGAGAGAGAGAGAGAGAGAGACACACACACACACACACACACAAGAGATTAAAGGAGGCCAGACAAGCAGAATGACTTATTTAAGTTGGGAAGTGGGCAGGAAGAGACGTGAAATTAGCACAAATGGATTATCTGTCTGAGCGTGGGCAGGGCCTAAGAGCAGAGCCAAGCAACCGCTTGGGGAGGGGAAAGAGCGAGAGGAAGAGCAAGGAAAAGCGAAAAGAAAAAAATTAAAAAAAAGATTTTTTTTTTTTGTTTGTTTCTCCCCCTGAAGGGAGATCCAAACGATCCATCACTCGCCAAACTGCTGATCTATGATCTGTAATGGAAACAACAACGGCGTGAACCCCGACAATCCAAACGACAAATCCATTATTCATTCACAGTGACCTGGTTTCATTTGGAGAAAAAAAAGTCCCTTAAAATGCTTACATATAATAAGAACAATGACTAATAGGAATAATAATAGAAGTGGATAATAGTAACAAGACGTCTATTTATACGGGGCTTAAAGAAAATTTCACAGAGCGCTTTGACGGACGCGGCAGAAAGCGCAACTCTCGGCGGAACGAGGCGACGGGGGACAGGGATTTGACGCAAACGAGGGACGAGAGGGAGGGTGCGACGCCAAGAAAAAATGTGAAAGAACTAAAAGATGAAACGACGACAAAACATCACATGAGCGAGCGGGGTTTTGGGAGGCGATTTTGAAAGACGTGGCTAAATCCGCCGGGCCGCTGCCATACCACTCCGTCACGGCCCTCAAGGTCCCCGTGAGACCAGGGCCACACAATGAGCTTTATAAATAAATAATAACATTAAAATAAATTCATAAATAGACAAATAAATTACAAATAAATAAATAAATAAATACATAGATAAATACATAAAAAATAAACAAATAAATAAATAAATAAACAAACAAACAAATAAATAAATAAATAAAGAACATAGTTGTCAGCTGGTCATTTCAAAAGGAACGCCCCTGACATTTCAAAAAGAGATCAGCATCCCTTTCGACGAGCAAAGGCCATGGCAGATTTCCAACTCTCCAAACCACGGTCCACCCGGCGAGGGAACCAAAGCCAACTCACTGGTTTGGCTCCTTTCTTCGGCGTCTCCTTTTGGGAATCGCAGGGTTTTGTTTTGCGAGCTGCTCCGGGCTGGCGGACGCACGTCGAATAGCAACCGGCGCCGCATGAGCCGGACGCGATTCCGTGGCCCCCAAAGGAAGTCGGCCAGCCTCCCTAATAACTAATTCTGCTGCTTCAGGTGAATTACCTCCCGGCCCTCCGCCGCCGACCGCAGCAAAAGTGAACGTGAACCCTTGAGGTTGCTGCTGACCTTCCCTGATAATGCCCCGCGGCACCGGTCTGCTTGGGAAATTGAATCACACCTCCCACAGGCGCAAAGGCAAATTGGTGAAACAAACTTTCCTCCCCTTTCGTTTTTTTGTTTTTTTTTCTCTTTCCTGTATAGTCTCTATAGGGAAAAAAGCCCCGTTTGAATTGTTATTGGACACAGCCGGAACGGGACGGAGCCTCGCCGTTCGCGCGAGCCGCAAAATGTCCGACGTCCGAGGGGAACGACTAAAAATCTCCGGCGTGATCGGGAGCAAAATAACAAACCGCGCGGCGGGACGCTTCAATGCGGAGAATATATATGTTCCAGAAATTTGGACACGCCGTCTTTGGCACACAGCCAAGGCCAGATGCCTCTGTGCCACCCTTTACAATTCCGGTGGCAATCTGCCTCGTCGCTGGCTCGCTTGAGGGCCACGAAATGCCGTAGCGTCTCTTTTTACGGTAAAGTGAGCCTTCCTACAGCCATTTCTAATGGGTCTAATCTCTATGTGTGTGTTTGTGTGTGTGTGTGTGTGTGTGTATGTGTGTTTTTCCCGGGGGAGGGGGGGTGGGGGGCGGGTGGTGTAGGAGGGCCGACAGTGGAAGTCTGGAGACTACATGTTTATCCCAGGAGTGTCGGAAAGGGGGAATGGGACCGGGTTTGTGTCTCCATGTATAATTCAGGACAGAACTCCCCCACTCCCGCCGCTCCCTCCCTTCAGAGACACTACTTTGCTGAGCGAGAGAGAGAGAGAGGGAGAGAGAGGGAGGGAGAGAGAGAGAGAGAGGGAGAGAGAGAGGGAGGGAGAGAGAGAGAGAGAGAGAGAGAGAGGGGAGGGCACAAGTCTTTTAGGATTCTGAAACTTCTCCGGCTTTAATTACACTGTATTGATCATAGGAGGGAGCGAGAAAGAGGAGGAGGAGGAGAGCAGAGAGGAAAAATAAAGAGAGAGAGAAGGAGAGAGAGAGAGAGAGAGAGAGAGAGAGAGAGAGAGGGAGAGAGACAGGGAGCAAGGGAGCGTGTGCCTACAAAATTGCCGGCCACAGTTACTGTACCTAGAGAAAAGATAAGCAGAGCTATTATGCCAAAATCAGACAGCAGATAATTGGAAAAGCCTCCCTAGTTTCCCCCCTGTGCTCACTCTCTCTCTCTCTCTCTCTCTCTCTTCACCTCCCTCTCTCACTCTTCCCCCCTTTTTATTTTATCTTACCCGCAACACAATAAAACTGCGACAGCAGCGTGCGTGTCTGACGGGCGGCTCCATGCTCGGTTAGATTTTTAATATCTTACATTGATCGGGAGGGCGGTCCCCTCCTTGTTAACCGGGCTGTAACAGCGCTGTTGGTTTTCGACGGATGGAGGGGACGGATGGAGGGGACGGATGCGGGACGGACGACAATAAAAAGAGGGGACCGCTTCTGCAAACTTTACGATCGTCCTCTTCGGTGTCCTCGGCTTGACCTACTTTGGCTCTGGGAGAGACCCCCGTTCCCCTCAACCAACGAGACGGGAGGGAGTCAGAGGAGAGAAGGGTTCTCGTGTCCCTCCTCACCCCGAAGAAGAGTTGAATAGTCAAGCTACCACATGGGTCGGACTCCGTCTTCATGCTCATGTGCGAGGTGTCAAAAACAGCCGTCCGCCAAAGTCTTGTCTCGCGGCCTTCAGCTCCAGTATCCCAGGACTAAAGTTGTGTTCCGTTCGTCTGTGGTGCTGTGCCGCGATTCTCTCACGTGTGAAAAGCCCAACAATAGTAATTAAATCATTCAATACATTTCCCTCTCCCCGACAACCAAACACACGTCGGTTCAATTGGAAAAAAAAATAAAATAAATGGCACCGTGTAAAAGAGACCCACTTAAGCCCGTGCCCCGGTGACTCCTGCGTTGGCCTCCGCAAAAAGAGGGGGGTGTTGGCTTTTTCTGTGGTTTTTCGGGTTTAAGGACTCTCTGGGGAGGCCATACATCAAACACTAATTAGAACTCGCGGTGACCTGACAGCCGAGATGCTACATTTAATGTCTTCCACGGGCTAACGGACAGCTGAGTGAGTTTGTCGTCCTAAATGGACTGGTTCAGCAAGCCCCGAGCAACTTAGTTAATTAAGACATGCTGACAACGGGTGAACCGTGCACTTTGTTACAAACGGCTTGCCTAATTGGGAAGCGTGGTGATGATAAATGTATTTCGATTTAACGCTGGCCACGACGCAATGCAACCAAGCATCAGCAACGATCGCAGAATGTCGTCCGGTGTACTGACAGATGAAGGTACGACCTTTGTTTACAACCGTTAGAGAACAAGAGTTTTCCTCAATTAAAGCCTTACCTGCCCTGGACTTTGATGTCGGAGATGGCGTAAAAGTATCTGGACAGGTTGTTCTCGTCCACCATGGTGGCCCCCGTGGCCGGACGGAGGAGACGCACCCGCAGGTCGGTGATGGTGAAGAAGTCTCTCAGGTTCTTGGTGGTGTCCAGCTGGCCGTACAGCGATGCCATGTTGTGGAGGCGGGGCCCGGCGAACAGCGCAAAGCGGTCCTTGATCTCGAAGCGCACCGTCTTGTCGTACTTCCACACGTAGCCCCGCGAGTACTCTTCGGTGCAGATGATGTCGAGCAGGGTGTGCTGGGTGAGATCCTGCGCCGTCTTGGGCTCCATGGTGAAGGCGTCCAGGCAGTCGGTGGCGTAGAACTGGTAGGGCTGCCAGGTCCGACCGTAATCCAGTGACTTCTCCAGGACCATCTGCTCAGGCCGGCCCGACTCGAAGGTGAAGACGATGTCGTCGGTCAGCTCGATGGTCTTATTCCAGGAGAGGGTGATGTTGACGAGCAGGGCCTTGGGGTACTTCTTCCAGGACGTGGATTGCCAGAACGTGGTGGGGTTGCGCCCCTCGAAGTCAAACATGAGCTCCGGAGGGTGCGCCAGTTCCTCTGTGCTGGCGTCACATTCGTTGTTGCACATGTACGGGTTCTCCTACGCAAACAAGACAAAAAAGAAAGAGAAGGGTGGAGTTAGTCATCATGGCCGAGAAGGATAACAAAACATCAGACCGATTTCTGGGCTGATTGATTAAAGAATAATAACTGATGACTGGCTTCTATTTCTCCCGTGACACAGTTTCATCGGTGGATCAATCTATATGCCTTTCCAGTCCTGTCCAGGCGCTGATGAGGCACACTCGCTGAATCCAGATGAGCGTCTGAGGACAAGAGCGCTACATGATGGGTTTTGTGTGGCTTGTAAGTGTATACCGGTGCCCACGGTGTTATGTGAAGAATTTCATCTTCCGTGGAGCTGCCCACCCGCCATCCCACCCCACTCCACCCCGTCCTGTTTACCAAGCCTCTCCTCGTACGCCGCCTTTGCATCGCGACCGCAAATAGCCAAAAAGCCATCTCCAGCGGGTTCAAATCTGTTTTTATGGGCCTTCTCGTTCATGAATTTAAACTACCTGCCCCGCTCGCCATTATTGACAACAACTGTAGGGGGATGACGCTTTTTTTGGGCGAAATTGCAGACGAGATTGATGCGAAGTACGAGACCTATTAAGCTCGTGCACAGCGGACATCAACTCAAGGTTATTCCACTCCAGGTTAGGACTGGAGTGGAATAATTACGTCTCGGCGTGGCTGCGAGACACGATCTGCATTCGGGCGCAAAGCAAAGATTTTCCAGCCTGAATTCTGAGGAGTGTTCTCGCCGCGACAAACACGCCAATTGAGTGTCACTATTAATTCCGTGCTGTTTATGGGCGTTACACACATTATGACGCTGCGCGACAATTTCGTGCCCGCTCGTCCCCGGATGCCAAATTATTCAAGCTGCGAGGTGTAAATAAATCCCGCGCCGGTGATCACGCACGCGCCCGCTTCCTTTTTTTGCGCCCGCTCTACGTTTTGACCGGCGCAGAGGCTGTGGCGCAAATCCAGCAGGTCTTTTCTCCCGAAATAGGTCCTCCCGCAAAACATTCATCCGTGTGTGCGGGCGGGCGGTGTTCACCCTGCGCTCCTCCCGGGGGCCTGATCTAGCTGTCGGCTGGGAGGGAGCCCGGCATGAGGAGGAGGAGGAGGAGGCCCTCCACCGAGCGGTGCTACAAGCTCCAATTCATCAGGACAAGGCAATCCTCTAACTTGATTAGGTAGGAGATGTCGCCCTGTGTGTGTGTGTGTGTGTGTGTGTGTGCGCGTGTGTGTGTGTGTGTGTGTGTGTGTGTGTGTGTGATTGTGTGTGTCTGAGTTCTACAGAGAGAGACAGACGGAGAGCGAGACGACTCAAGTCAGAGAAAGAAGGCGAAGGAAAGGAATCGGCGGCGCCTCAAGCTCTCGTCGATTTCCAGGCCACGCGACGTCCAAGTGGACGGGGGAGTGGACCATCGTTTAAGGGGCCAGCGGCAGCGCCCGTGAAGGGGGGGGGGGGGGGGAGGCGGGCCGGCCCGGCTGACTGGCTGCCAAGCGGAAATTTCCGCTCGGGTTCCAGGGGCCCGGCGTGGCGCGGGAGGGGGTTGGGGACGGCATCAACGGGAGCATCTGGTGCCATGACGGACCCAGGAGCAGATGTTGAAAACGGGAGGGGCATCTGCGGCGAGGTGTGTTTCTTTCCGATGCACCGGACCCTCAGGGGAAAGGAAGGATACTCCGCGGTGTCTGATCCGTTCCGAAACTTCGCAGTCGATCCGTGGCGATCAAAATAAAAAAAAAAGATCAAGAGAAGCGGATGGGGGGGGGATTTATTTCCTACGTGTGAGACTGGCATCTGTGTTCTGTTTCTGGCTGGACCAGTGATAACACCAACACCCAGACACACACACACACACACACACACTCTTTTTCTCCACTATCAATGGCCGCACATCTCTGTAATCAGACAAAGATGTATCCGCATCGATCCCTTCCAGCCAGCGGTCTGGAAATGTGCTGCGCGTAGCACCTGGCAACCTTGGCCGGCCGATCGAGCCGCTAAACCCCCGAACACGCGGGTTAAAAACCTTTCATTACAGTCTCCCCTGCCCCTCGCCTAACACCAAAATACCGCCTTTATGAAGATCAATAACCCTGCGCCGCCTTCAGCCGGAGCAGAGAGTCGAGTGGGGGGGTGCGGCGAGAAAAATTGCTGAGTCGGCCGCACGAAAGTCAGTGGCAGACTTTTTTTTTTTTTGCGTTTGACTCTATTACCGGATTAATGGCTCGGCGCGTTGAAATAACCGACCGGCACCGTGTCACATGTGTATTAACGGGAGACGATCCCATTCATCCCGATCTGATGATATACGGTGGGTGGGGGTGGGGTTTTAGGGGGTCGGGGTCAATGCTGAATTGCCGCTAATAGAGACACCCCGGATCCACCAACAGCGGCCCCCACCCGCCCTCCCCGCCACCACCGCCGCCGCCCCAGAACACACAGGCTTAATCCCATTTCCGTCATGAATGAAAGCGAGGGATGAGGGCGCGCGTGTGTCGAGTTTTTAAAAGCGCTGAAATGTGTGAGAGCATCCGCTCGGGGACAGCGTGCGCTCGTCTTTCACCAAATCATCATCAATTTGCTGCGATGCGCTTGTCAGCCTCCGCGTTATCGGCAAATTGTCCACCTGGCTGAGGAGCGTCGGCCTGATGAGGCTGAGCGGGCTCCTTTTGAAGAGCGGACGGGTTGTGCCCGCACCAACCACAGCCCCCTGTTCGCGGGACAGATGTCTGTCGCCGCGTGTAGCCCGGGCGGCATATTGCATCCGCCCGTCCGTCCGAAACCTCCCGCACTCCGCCTTTTCCTCCACCTCCTTCCTTTCCCTTTCCCCAACACAACATCCCATCGCGTGAAATATGTGTTCACTTTGAAATGACAATAACTTACAGTAAGTTGTAGACTCCACCGAGTGCACTGGTCTGCGCTATCTATCTATCTATCTATCTATCTATCTATCTATCTATCTATCTATCTATCTATCTATCTATCTATCTATCTATCTTTCTATCTATCTTTCTATCTTTCTATCTATCTATCTATCTATCTATCTATCTATCTATCTATCTATCTATCTATCTATCTATCTTTCTATCTTTCTATCTATCTTTCTATCTTTCTATCTATCTTTCTATCTTTCTATCTATCTTTCTATCTTTCTATCTATCTATCTATCTATCTATCTATCTATCTATCTATCTATCTATCTATCTATCTATCTATCTATCTATCTATCTATCTATCTATCTATCTATCTATCTATCTTTCTATCTTTCTATCTATCTTTCTATCTTTCTATCTATCTATCTATCTATCTATCTATCTATCTATCTATCTATCTATCTATCCATCCGTCCATCCATCCGCCTCATTGGGGCTCAGGAAACATCTGTTGTTGATGGTGGAGGCACGAGGCGATGCAGCTGAGACAATGCTCCCCGACCAAACAAACAGATATCCGCCTGCCAGTTGCCCGTCATTCCCGCTCTCCTTAACACGCACAAGGGGCTTGAGGTAGACTGCCAGAGATAATATGACAGGGAGACAAAGACAAAGACAGCGAGGAAGAGAGAGAGAGAGCGAGAGAGAGAGAGAGAGAGAGAGACTGGCGGTTTATCAGTAAATGCCACGGCCCAGGAACTCTTAATGAGAAAGGGGAGAAAATGGTCTCGCTCCTCCTGCTTTTTCAGGTGTGGGAATAAAATGAAAGAAAAAAATAAAATAAAATAGAAACACCCCGGTATCTTTCCAAAGTCCCTGGATCTGAGTACGGGCACGAGCCCTCCCTTCCTTCCTCCCTCCCTGCACTCTGCTGCTTCCTGCATCTTCAACATATCTCCTCCTCAGTTATATTTTCATTCCATTTTTTACCTTTTGTTTTAGACATCCACAGACTATGTATTTTAGATAACATCATTTTAAGTATATATTTCACATTGATTTTCTCCTTTTCTTTAAAGCTTGCTATTTCTTATCTGCGTGAATTTTTTTTTTTTTAGCTGAAATGAGCTAAAAACGCGACTTATACTTGCTTACGCTCCCTATATGTTGCATGTCATAATGCAACATATTGGGATCTTAGGGTTGCTTTATAGAAGGTCTTAAGCTTCTTTCACACATAATCAGGTGCGGAAATTTTCCAGAGTTACCCTTTCACACATGTAGCCCAAAACCGGAGATTGTCTATCACAGGCGCGTTTACCACAGTTGGTTTAACGCACGGTGAGCGAAGGAGGACATCCAGTGAACGAGGGTGAGAAGAGTCTGCCATTTATTCATTTTTTATTTTTTTGCAATTATTGCAATTTGTTTTTGGAATGCAAGTAACATATAAATATAATAGAAAGGACATTTCCATATTAGTTATACAGTATGTTGGGTCCTATCTAAACTCAGTGAGAGTTACAGGTTGCATTACACTGAAACTTGGTGACAGTCCCATATTCAATGTTATTGGAACTCAGTGACGGTTCCATGTTGTATTTTATTTTATTGGAACTCTTAGAGGCAGTTTCATGTTCTATTATTGTTCCATAGTGAATAATGAACAATAATGAACAATAACAAACATAGTGTCAAAATCAGCAATCTCACTATTGTGGTGAAATTGCAGTGGTAGTCAATTATGTGCTGCTGTCAATGCGTTTGCCATTGACGTACAGCAGATATACCCAATGAGACCAAATCATAAGAAAATTTGATTTCTCCGATCACAGATACAAACTCAAAATTATTGGACAACAATTTTTTATTATGAACATAAAATTGAATGAAAATCTGAATCGGGAGGTGAGAAATCGGAATTGGCCAAGAGTTGCAATCGGTGCATCTCTATCAGTAATTGTGACTTTTTTTGCATTGATACTCTATGTATTTGGACGCATCTGCAATATAAACATATATTATCTTCTTCTTCTTTGTCTTTGTATGTTATGACATAAACTACCCTTCTTCACCCTCGGCGCGTGGGCGTGTTGATGACGTCTCTGTCGTGCCAGTCGCATGATAGAGACGTCATCAACACGTGACATTTGCACGCCCACTTGCTCGCCGGGAATTCTGCCGACAATCACCTGCTCTGTTCACACATAGCGCTGAATCGGACATTACGCACACTTTGCACTGGGGTGCCGGCTGGGTGAAATCTGGTTAATGTCCGGTCCAGCTGATTCATTCATTTGCGTTCACACACACAGCTCCCCCGGGTAATGTCCAGAGGAATTTCAAGGTTGCGGTGCATGTGTGGAAGCAGCTAGAGATATATGTGTGAGTGAGTTTGTGTGTGTGCCTGCCACATTATAAGGACCTCAAGCTCCCTCTTAGTAGGGGGAGGGATAATTTAATGTTGTCGTATATCGTCTTTCATCGGTATCATATTTGGGATTATGAATTCCTAAGTAGATATGAGTGATAAATATATCCGTAAAACGCTAAATTCCCCGTGATTCATTGCTCGTGATATTAAATTCTTTCAACACAGCACAGCCCTAATTCTGCTCCCGTATGAGGGCTCTTGTTTAAGCACCTCCATCGCTCCCCATCTCTCTCTCTCTCTCCCTCTCTCTGTCCTCTCTCTCTCTCTCTCTCTCTCTCTCTCTCTCTCTCTCTCTGCCACTCATCTATCCCACCCTCTTTGCTCGATGCCTCCCCCGGAGATCCGATTTCTCCCTCACATGCATAATCTCTCTGTCTCTTTCGCACCGAGCACACGTATTTCTTCCATCTCATAACCCTCCCGCAGTCCCGCACCCTATCTCTCTCTCTCTCTCTCTCTCTCTCTCTTTCTTTTTCTCTTTCCTGTGTGTGTGTGTGTGTGTGTGTGAGGGGGAGGCGACAGTGGTGTCTAAGGGTCAAAGCTTTTCCGCGTTGCATTTAAGAGACCTTGTGTCGTAAAGCACCCCATCTAATTTTCCACACCCCCATCTGATCTCTCTATCTCCCTCCCTCTCTCTTTCTCCCTCATTTCTCAAAGTTGCTGCTTTCGCCCTGTTTCACGGACGTATACGCGAGGAATTTGTCGTGGGAAAGATCGGTGCATTGCTGTACAGACAATGCGCTTAAAAGTCTGGGGAAAAAATAAAAAAAAAAATTCAGCAAACAAGAAAAGTCCATTTTTTATTTTATTTTTTTTACAAATGTACAAAAAGAAATGCTCCCCCAAAAAGACGAAACCAATAGCCATATATAGACCGGAAAAATATACAGAACATACAGTACAAAAAAGGTTTCTATGCACAGGAAAAATCTTACTTAAAATGTCTTCCAGCATTTCTCAGTTTCTCAGGAAAAATAGCGTGGTTTTCAAATTTCACACCCAAAATACAAACTGGGATATTATTTTTATTTAGATAAAAAAAAATCCATATCATCCTTATGGCTGGATTGGACCCCTGGCACATGAGGAACTCCACGCTCACGTTATCAGGAATTGTGTGAAATTTGAGTCACAAGAGTATCCCAAGGTGTACGAGAGCAGCGCTCTTTTAATTTTATTTTTTTTTATCATGCGCTCCGGCGCACAAGCTGGCCACCCCGACAAAATCGTTCACACGGGAGGGCATTCACATGCTCTACCCTAAAAATAAATAAATAAATAAATAGATAAAAAAGAAATAAAACAGCGCAATTGAATATGAAGCTTCGACCCCAGTCCAAACGGGAGTATTATCCAGCCCCGGCACTCATTAGAGGTTATGAGGCAGGACGATGTGTAAATGTCCCTCCCTTTTTAAGCCTTTGGCAGGAACTGGCGGCGGAGCATTTTGGCAGTTCATGAGCCTTAAAGAAACCACTGCCGGGAAGGAATGCCTATCAGGGGGGGGGCTCATATTCTATTAGCTCTCTTCCCTCATATGGGGGCTACAAGGGCCCCAGAGCGCTACCGGGGACACGGATCGGAAGCTGCGATGATGGGTGCCTCCCCCCCCGTTTAGGAGATGTTATATGGTCCCGGGCACTACTGTAGGAAAGCGAGACGGCCATCCCAGCCGAGAGCCTCTTTATCTCCATAGTCGGGGTATGGAGTGTGTGGGTCCAGAGCAGTAAATGTGACAGGACATAACGGAGCGCGACGCGGTGACAACTACGCCGACTCTCTAATGAAGGGTCTGAAGTTCATTTGGCCGGAATATTTTCGCCTTGGCTGACTTCTCGCCATCCATTATTTTCCTCGACAGTTCGGAGAAATGAAGGAATCTTCGGAGCAGGTGATTTTCTTTAAAGAAAATAAAATAAATAAAATAAAAAAACGCCGCAAGATAATGTACATACAGCTCCACCTCTGCATCCTCTGAACTCCTCTGACAAGCCGAACAGGGTTGACTTACGTGGTCCAACGCGTCCGCTCTCTGCAATTCCCCATAATGACATTTTTTTAAAAAGCGGTCTCGACGGGGCCTTTTAACTGCCATCGCTCAGATGCTGGCACCGAGAGCCGTCCGCGTTTTTCTTATATTCCCCGTCGATGTCCCGGCTTTTTGGCCGAAGTCCTGCCGTGAGTGCTGCAGTCCAACATTGTCACTCCGCGCTTGATATTTGTGAAAACACAAGCTGTATCATTTCCTGCGTCGCGGCGCTGTTGCTGGCCAGTGAACTATCCAGTACACAAGCCAGTCCATGTAATGGTGACGATCTGACGAAGGATGATTCCAAAACGAATACTATTACTTATAGTAAAAAGAGAGCACAAGGGCGTCTGTGATTGACTGTATTGTGAAAACCTCAAATAGTAACAATAAAAATATCAATGACAATAATAATACGAATACTAATACTACAGCTACTAAAAATAATTCTCACACCTTTTTCCGGATGAGTTCAATTTGGATAAATATTCAACTTTTTAACAGAGCACAATGAACTTGTGCCGCAAATATAAACGTGTCTGTTATATTGTCCTATGTATTAACTCTTATTGCAGAGCTCACTGCGTCCAAAAAAGAAATTAAAAATTAGCCGAAAATGATGAATATAATGTATAATATCAGCATGTGGAGGACCCCGCCAGTACACATAGGATTTCATTTGGTTAATCTGGGAAAGATATGGTAGTTGCTAATAGTTTTGTTTCATATAAATACAGTAAATATACAGTACATAAGCCAAGCTCCCTCTGAATGAATGAACTGGTTCATTTGATTTACCCTAAATGCATTTATTCCCTGGTTAAAATACACCTGGATGGAGTGAAGCTGCTGGTTGACGCCTCAGGGCTTTTTCATATTCAATATTCAGAAAGTGCAATGATCTAAATATTGTACGCATCACTCGCCGACTCGACCTTAAATGCGGCGTTTGCCAGGGTCACGCGTACGATCTCAGGGCAGAGAAAATCCCCCGGCGTGTCACAGACTACAATGAACTCCCTCTCCCCCTCTCCCCATGCCTCTCCTCCACCACACGGCACAGTGGTATAATAACGCTCGGCGCGTCCTGTATAGACGCTCCCTGGGAAGACATGGATCACTGTCACCGCCGCCGAGCGGGGAGCCGGAGACGTGGCGGCCCTGGTGCACTGGCCGCCACTGATAAGAATGAGTCATTTCATCGGCTCCACTTAAAAAAAAATAATAAAAAATTGTACAACAACCTGGAACATTTAAGTTGAGGAAAACCCCCCAAAATAGGTTCAGCAAATTAAATACATTTTTTTTTTCATGGTTCATACGACGACTTTAATCCAAATTTTCAGTGTATAGAGGCAAAACAAGGCCAAGAGGTCTAATTTTAATTTCAAAATCTGCCTTTTTAAATATTATATTTTATAAAATCTAAAAATATAAATATAAAAAACAGCTTTATTTTAATTTATTATAAAAAAAAATAATAATAATAATAACAACAATAATAATAATAATAATAATAATAATAATAATAATAATAATAATAATAACAATAATAATAATAATTATTATTATTATTGTTATTATTATTGTTATTGTTGTAATTATTATTATTATTATTATTATTATTATTATTATGATAATAGTATTAAGAATAAGAATAATGTATATATATATAAAAACATATCTTCTTTGTTTTGGGGGCTTCTCAGTCATCCCGTCTTGACCCTAATGAGGTTGCCGACTGAAAAATGCCGCGAGTGGACGTAGAGACTGCTTTGATTTTAATGAGCCCTTCTGTTTCCTCCCACAGGGTGTAACTTTAGCACCTTTATAATTATCTTACATGGGTGTCTGTCTCTGTGTGTGTGTGTGTGTGTGTGTGTGTGTGTGCGTGCGTGCGTGTATGTGTGCGTGTGTGTGTGTGTGTGTGTGTGTCCGTCCGTCTGCGATGGGGGTGATGTCGTAATGCCTTGCCTGGCTTGAAATGTCAACTCCTCCCCACACGAATTGTTGTGCTATGAACATGGATGCAGGACAGATATGGCGGCTGGAGTCCCTCGCCAGTCTGGACTCTTCCTGATGCTGACCACATTTCTACTTTATCTGTGTTGGCCATTCACCAGCACGATAACCTAATAAACCCGAAACCTCATACTTGCCATGTAATGCTATTAACGTTGCCCGCTCATCCATCGCAGCCCAGCCATCCTGGAAGGGGGAGCCCTTCCTTCCTGGGAGTTTTTCCCTTGCCCAGGTGTGTTTTAAAGACCGGGGGATGTCCTTGAATATTAAATTGATACGATGTACTTAATTATAATTATCCTAAAGTTAATTCAAAGTTCTACTAGTCTACTAGTTGTTATAGTCTTAATTAACATATATTTTGTCTTGCATTTAAATACACAGTATGACATTGATTGAAAGGAATGCTATTTCAAATAAACTACAAAAACTTCACATTACCATTAAAGTAAATCAGACACTCATATAGTCCATAATTGCATTGAGTTCCAATCGGTAAACAATGAACATTATAACTTATTCCTACAGAAGGTTTAACTGGCTGTGACGGTGAAAGACAATTGGTTTGATTTCACGATGTACGGTAAATGTACTGCAAATGTACCGTGAATGTACTGTAGATGTACTTATCGGAAGTCGCTTTGGACAAAAGCTTGTGGAAAATGACGTCACGATACGTTGTGATACAGGTGACGATGTACTGCAATTCATCACTGCAATCACTGCAAGCCGTAGTGCTCAGGCCGGATTTATTGATCCGATTGATGCGATTTTTTTGTTTGGCTGAGCACATGATTTTTTTAAATGTGGCCGACATCAGATTCCAGCGTGGAACTGGTCACGGTCCTGAACCGACCGGCACGCGCACAAGAGCCCTCCAGTTTTGCTTGGACAGAAGTGTCACCCCAAATACTGATGAGGTCTAGCCGTAGGCAGCAATTCATGTTTTTGTGGGTGGGTACTGGGGAAATTTGGTCAAATAAAATCTCAATCTAAAATAAAAACCCAATATGGGCAAATTGTGCCAGGATCCCTCCCTCAGAGGACACACACACACACACACACGCAGACACACACACACACACACACACACAAACACACACAATTTTATATCCGGTGCTATTCATAAAACGCGGCAAGCGTGGGTGCCCCCTTGCCGGGTCGGTCTATTTACGTATTTATCTATAGATTATTTATTTTCCCTCCCCACGCTGTATACGCCGCTTAACGGTGGCGGGCGGCGGCGGTGTGGGTGCGGGTGCCGCAGCGGTGGTGACCGCGGCGCCCCTCGTTCTGCTCGCCGGTTCCCATTTGACGCCGTATGATCCCGTTCAGACTGAGGTCGCATTGCAAAGAAATCGGACCTGTGTCCGATTTAGGACCACATATGAAAGTGGCCCAATTCCAGTTGAGAAGATCAGATTCCATGTGATTGGTGCTGTTCACACCGTCATGAAAAAAAAAAAAGAAAAACAGATCTGAGTCACATCTGAGTGAGAGAAATCAGATTTGGGACACTTTTTCCGGCGGTGGGAACATAGCCAATGTACGGCTGTGTTTGCCGTACCCCTGGACGCCGGGAATGATGAGCGGCAGAGCAAAGACGCCGAACTCAAATGATGGTAAATAGATGAAGATCACTTGAAAGTAAATCTAAGGGCATGAAAATCAATGTGACTTAAAAAAGAAAAAACCATCAGAAAGCAATATAATGCCCTTAGGCCCGTATTCAATTCTGGTTCTGGACATCGGAATTTTGAGGGTTCGTTTCTCATGACGTGGGTTAGGGGGAGCGGGAGGGTTAATATTTCTTATTATTTTTCGGAACAATCGGGGCTTTTAAGGAACCATTCAAATCAATAGCGTGT
Organism: Zeus faber; assembly: GCF_960531495.2. Taxonomy (NCBI): domain Eukaryota; kingdom Metazoa; phylum Chordata; class Actinopteri; order Zeiformes; family Zeidae; genus Zeus; species Zeus faber. The sequence goes on along the minus strand of NC_137206.1, from coordinate 8,215,330 downwards.
TAACGGCAGAGCCTCCCCTGTGTGGCTATGAAACCGCCTCTGCCCGCGCTTAGGATTCCGCTCCAGGCCTCTCTGTCAGATTACTGAAGGTCTATTTAGCCATTCTACTGGGAGAATCCTCCACCCCCACCCCCACCCCCCCCCCCCCCTCCTTTATTCTTCTGTTCACCTCCTTCCTCTCGCCCTCAATCGCTCTTTATTTTTTTCCTTCTTCTTCTTCTTCTACCACTGAATCGGAGAAAATGATTGGCAGATGACTCCGGGGAACAAGGGCGCAGTCCTTTTCCTATCGTCAAGTTCGCGGGATCACGACACTCAAACACACTGACAGGCACACGGGCGAACATGCACGCGCGCACGCACGCACACACACACACACACATACACACACACACACATACACACACACACATACACACGCGCGCGCACGCACGCACGCACGCACACACACACACATACTTTAGAGGCAAGATAGCAGATACCTGCAGAAAGAAGAGAAATATAAAAGGGAACACACACACACACACACACATACATATGAATTGATTTCCACGGTCCGCCAGAGATGAGAATGCATTTGCGAAAACATCAAAGACCGAATATCTCATCAACCAGACAATAAACAGGAGCTTAGAGGAGCGTTCAGGTCGTAAATAGTCTGAATTGTCCCGTAGCCGTGAAGTTCAACGTCATCACAATTACCCTCCAGTCACTTAGTGAGCTTTTTTATCCGAAGAAGAGCGTTATGAAGTGCATTTATCCGTGGATCACGGTCGTTACTGCCGAGCCTCCAATGAGAATAAAAATGATGATAAATAAGAGTTGAATACTTTTTTTTCTGTGTTTATATTAAGAACAAACACAAAAAAAGACTTTCAGAATCGTATAAGCACTGCAAAACATCAACGTCCACGAAGAACGTTTTTTCAATGGAATTCATGGAATTTCTTAAATAAAAAAATGTATAATAATAATAATAGTAATCAAGAGGAACGGGTCAGAATGCATATCTACCTTTACGAGGAATTTGTTACAGCGAGGATAATTCACGGCGTCTAATAAAAATATAAAAGTAAAATACTATCAAAAGTCAATTTAAAAGAAAAAGAACAACTTCCACATATACACAAATAATAATTAAAACATATGAAAATATACAGAATATACAAAATGTGATTCGATGCACGGCATAAATTATTGCTATGGGTATATGATAAAAAATATATATATTGTCATAAACAATAAACACAATTTTGCATGCTTATATTAAGGAAAGGCGTGATGAAATGTGTTGATGTCATCAAAAATGGCCTAAAAAATATATACTTACTACTTACTACTAACCGATTTATCTCCATACTATACATAAAAAAGATGCTAGAACAGATGGATTGTGCGGCTTTGGCGGCCGCTAAACCAGCGCAAATCACAGATTCACAAGGCACTCACAAACGATGAGATGCACCCCTGACGGCGCTGCCACCAAACAGCGTCTCGGCGTGCGGGGCCATTTGCCTGTGTTTAAATTGGGTATTTTTGGGTCACTAATTGTAACTGCGCGGAGACCAAAAGAAAAAAGAGGCAGCGCTGCATGACTTTCTGCAGAGAATGAAAGCGTCATTATAAAGGGTGTCACACCCAGACTTCCACCGTTCTGTAAATAATATTTTGACATTATTATTATAATTGTAATTACCGCCGCGCCATCCGAAGGCCTTGAGCGGGCAGCAGTACGCAGTGGTCTTTCAAAACGCACTCCGAAAGCAACTTGGTGAAACTCAGAATAATTGATTGTACAAGAAAGTTTTTCAAACTTTGACCAAAAAAAAGGCCTTACAAACGTTGTATTTCCTATCAAACTCAAAACATATCCGGGCATCTGCGCGGATCCGCAATCAGACGCAAAACGAGGGCGAATTTCACTCAGCGGCAAAACTTTACGGGCGTGTGTGCGCCGGCATATCTTTGGTGCCACATCTTTTGTGAACCGGAGGCCAAGACGGCGCAGGCAGCGGGCCATCCATTCTTTGTGAATTGGCCGCCTATAGTTTACTCTCAAGATTTACCATCTTGACGAAGCTTCCACTTCTTTTCTTTCTCTGGCTTTTATTTTTCAATGTGGTGTGACGCGATGCGAGCTATGGAGCAAAGGAAGTGACAGGAACATCACCCGGAAAACAAAACCCAGAAGAACCGGCCACAGAAGACCTATGAATAAACATGACCAAATTGTGTAATGCACTATTCCCCTTTATCGTACGCCAGAGAAACCGAGTTGGTGTCATCTTTCAAATCTTAAAAAAAAATGCATACTTTTTTTTAAATGGAAGGCATCTATCCATCTTATTTGATATATTCTTATATTTGAATATATTCTATTATATTTTCTTATTCTCCATTTCACCTAATTGCTTGTATAATTATTCCACCTTAAAGCCATGGCGCTTCTGTCAAATGAACTCTGATAATTTCAAATGGAATTAAGAAAATATGATTTTGAAAATATATCAAAATTCCCAAAGTGTCAAATCAAATTAAGTACATTTGACAGAAAATTTGTCCAAATTTCAAAATAAATGAATTGGACCAAAGTGTTTTAAAATTTAAATCGATTTCTCACCATATCATTCAAATTTTCCAAAGCCCCAAAAAAACATAAAAGGTTTTAGAAATCAGGAAAATGGGCAGGAATGAAATATAATTATAAATATAAAAAACATTAAAAAAAATGTGTGTACCGACTAGTAACGGTCCAAAATTTAGTTTGACACCTTTATGGTCCTTGAATTATTATCTTATAATTTAACTATGTATATATGACACTGGAAAAAATAGACTTATAACTTAACTTAAATTACTCAAATCAGTAAAACAAATCTATATTTCTAAAGCGTTCTCAACTTGCAAAGGAGGAATTGAGATGCAGATTTGAATCAGAATCAGAATTGGGTTTTTTTTTTCCGCCAGGTACATTGAGGCTATTTTCACGCTGCAGGCCCAAGCGGCTCAAATCCGATTTTCTTTTTGGTCATATGTGACTTAGATCAGGGTTTTTTTTTCATGACAGCGTGAACAGCGCAAATTTCATGGAATCTGATTTTTTACAATTCTGAATTGGGCCACTTTCAAATGTGGTCCTAGATTGGGTTGATGAGCGGCATACGGCACCCGAGTGGCGTTTTCAGGGCCCTCCGGCACGGAGACACAGGCGATGGGGTTGAAAAACACCAGTTTGATGTAGCAAGTGGGCGAGGTGGAACAAGCCAGGGGCAGACGGACAGCATGTCATGACAAGGCTCCTCCAATGTGTGTGTGTGTGGGGATGGGGGCTTTACCTGTTGTTCGTCAGACCAACCAACGAGCAACAGGTATGCAGCCACACTGATCCTGGGCCCAATTAGCTAGACCCACACCATCCCCACACCACATGGATACAGGTCTGATTTTTTTGCAATGTGCCCTCAGTCTGAGCGGTCAAATCGGAATCCATGCGACTTTTACGTCACTCTAGAGCAGGGGCGCCCGACGGACTGGACCCCGCCGCACCACGGCACCCGCACTGGGTAGGGAAAATAAATGATAGAAAGATAAATAGATAGACTGACCCGCCAAGGCCGCGTGTTGTGAATACCACCGTCTTTGTTACTTCTGCTCCTGCGGGTCAGTTCAGAATCGTGACCAGTTCACACTGGAATCTGATGTCGGCCACATTTAAATGTGAACAGACAGTCAAAAAAATTAAAAAAACGCATCTGAGTAATAAATCTGAATTGAGCACTAAGGCTCGCAGTGTGAACGCAGCCTTGCATAGACCAGGAATTTCTTCCGGTGAGCTTTGAGTAGAGAAAAGTTGAGAAAAACCTAAGAACTACATATAGGTTTAACAAATTGAAACAACTTCCAACCCCATCCCATCATGACAGCCTTGAGAGAGTCACGGGGTGATAAACCTTGATGAGCAGCCGTTAAGAAGTGATGAGAGGCTGGGGGGGTCGGATGGCGGAACCTCCAGAAGCGTGCTCTGGTTCTTTCTGGGCTGTTTCCAAACGCGGCGTATTTTCTCAAAAAGCCAGAAAATCAACATATACAAATAGAGATCTTTTTCATGAAAAACAAAAAAATGTTTTTTAGTTAAATAGACTGTCCTCAGGGCTGGTTCTACTGCTGCTTCGGTTGGGAAGGACTGATCGAGGACTGGTCTACATTACATCTATAATAAAGAAAAACACACTGGCTGGGTGGTCAAGACGCACATTGGGGGTAATTCCACTAACTCTGATGAAATGTGTGTCCAATGCGGTAAAACCAACATCCAGAATAAAATGAGTCACTTTAAAAAATATTTATTTTTTGGGGCCTATAAGGACGGATTGTTTCTTGTTTTCTCTGATCCACATCTCTCATCTTAACAGCTAAATCTTCTATCTCGCACCGCTGGCTGATAATTTGTCTCCATTCAAGTATTCAAGTATTTCTTGTCCATATTCAGTGATCTGTTCCCTCTTTTCTTTTTTCTTTTTTTTTTTAAAGATCGTCTTTTTTCTTTTTTTTTTGGCGCTACGTCGTCGGGACCGTAAAACAGGAGGGTTTGGATGTTGTGCGTTCTCCGTTGCCCGGGCCCAATTCCAGGGACGCGCTGAAAATAGTTCAAAGAGGATACTCTACGCACGCAGTTAAAAAGCTCACGAGATGAGAAACTGCTGCATCTGAGCAAAGACTATATTTACCTGGACTACAAGGAGGTACACAGCGACTGAAATATCGAACGTCCAAACTAGCTTGATGCTCTCATTTCTAAATAGTCGACTTAAAAAAAAAAGATAATAATGGAAATTAGCTTTTATTGGGCTGCAAGATCAAAGTTGCAACGCTGCACTTAATTCACCTGACTTGATCAGTTCCAGCCACAATTGCGGCATCTGAACCGCATTGTAAGTTTCCACTCTCTTTTGGGATCCGTTTTTTTTCCCCCGACTCTAGGTTCGTTTGACGAGAGTCGGAAGAGTCGGTTTGGGCTTACGAGCTGTGAACGGAGCTCCCCCAAGAGTCATTGATTTCTGTCGAAAAAAAATGGAGTCATTTCACAGTTCGGTTCGCTATGAACGAATCCTTTGCAGGTGTTGCATCGCTATCAGTCACGGTCATAATCACGGTTCTACACGTTGTTTTCTTTGTATTTAAAAAAAAAAAATGGTGCTTTATCTGTAGAACAAAACGCCGCCCGAGAAGAGGGTTCGGGGACACTTTCCTCATAAAAAAAAATAAAAAACAATAATGACACACCCACCTGTTTTTTTCAGTTTTTTTTTGTTTTTTTTGCCGTGTTAGTGGCGGTCATGATTGTAGCTGGGTTTATTTATATGTACACAGTGTATCGTCAAGTTGCTCTTGAAAAGTTGTTTTCTGCATCCAAAGAGTTCTCACCTCCAAGACTTTTTTTTTCTTTTCTATTATTTTATTCTCCACGCCGTACCCATTGCTCATTTATTCTCCAACCCCTACCTTTCCCAGCAGCGTGCTATTTCTCTAGCAGCCTCAAATGCAGCCACCCTGAGCGTAAGTTGACACTTTTCCTGTTGCCTGACTGACAACAAATAAACCCCCTCCCAAAAAAAAGGAGAGTGGGACTGAAATGCCGTTCTTGTGTTTTTTTTTTTCTGTTTCTTCTTCATTTCTTGTTTTCAGACCCGAAAAATGTCTCAGCCCACTAGGAAAGGAAAAAATAAAAAATAAAACAATAAAAGATGTCTTACCCCCTCCACCCTTCTCTTTCACTTTTACTCTTTGAAAGAAAAGCGAAAAAGTTTTTTGAGCGACGGGTGGACGTGACGCGAATGTCTTTCGGCGGCGGCGGCGGCGGCGGGGGATTTTCCGTCGTTCCACGCCGCTCGCCCGGTGTGATTTCTTCCCTTTGGTCTGGTTCAACATTTTCCGGAGCCGGTGCTAAACGCTTGCTCGCGCGGTGGCGGTTCGCGCAACGACACCGATTCAAAGTCCCAAACTCATAATTAGGGGTCAATATAATGTGACTTGTAATGTAATATTTACCTTAAATGTGTAGAGGATGTGTTCATAAGTTTTTGTAGCAGCAATATTACTACTTCCCTAGTGGCAGGGCATGTAAGTAATAAATATATATATATTTAAGTGACATTTACATACAAAACATGAATGCAACAGGGTTGTTGTTGGGCAGAAAAAAAAATATATTATTTGAAATGAATCCCACATAACATGTTATTAGAAACAACATGGAGGGGGTGGCAGTGAGCGGCTCAAACAACATGGAGGGAGGAAAACACACTGCACTGCCCGGACAATAGCACCAGAAAGCTGTGAAGCGCATCCTGACAGGCAACAGCACCGCCTGGTTCGGAAACAGCACCGCCCCGGGACGGGAGAGCTCCGCAGAGGGTGGTGCGTCTGGCTGAATGGACCACCCCTCACCCCCCTCCCTGCAGGAGTAATACACCAGGGGGTGCGACACCGGAGCCCGCAGCATCAGGAAGGATGCTCACCACCCCAACCACGGACTGCTCCAGCCGCTTGCGGTCGGGCAAACGCCTTCGCTGCCACGCGGCAAAAACGGAGAGGCTGAGACGGGAGTTTCTTTCCACCTTCCAGCCATCAGCACCGTGAACGCTGATCTCACCAGTGGCCCCCCTCCCCCCCAAGACACCCCCCACACTGACACTGTCATTATAATGGGTAGACACATACACACCTACACACATACTGCTGCTGCTACTCTCTTCTATTTGTTACACACTTCAGTTCACATGTATATATACACTTCTTTGTGGATACAGATTATATATTTTTTTCTTTGATGTACTGACTCGCTTTTTGGACATGATTTCATCTATTTTTGCACAGAATATTTTTCCTTTTTCTTTTTGTTTGTACAGTCCACATTCCTATTATATTTATATTATTATACTTTTTAAATGTATACATTGTTATATTGGAAATTATATTGCTGCTAAAAATGTGCGCAGTGCCACTTGCATTTCACTGTTTACCTGGATGTATGACAAATAAAAATCTTGAATCTTGAAAGTGTGTGTGTGTGTGTGTGTGTGTGTGTGTGTGTGTGTGTGTGTGTGTGTGTGTGTGTGTGTGTGTGTGTGTGTGTGTGTGTGTGTGCACATGTGCCTGGACCATATGGAAGCGTTCTAATAAGGGCAATGTATACCATATGGTTATACACTGTACAGTATACAGGTATATACAGTATATGATATATATATAACGGGGTTATATATATATTATCTATTATATTATATATTTATAAAAAAAATCATATTATTATATCTACTCCCCAAAAATTTTATTTTGCCACAACCAATAGCAATATTGATTTATTGCACAGCCTCACTTCTAAGTTTCCACTGTGTGTGTGTGCGTACATGCATGAGCAAGTTTTCCCCACGACACACACACACACACACACACACACACACACACACACACATACACACACACACACACACACACACACACACACACACACACACACACAATCTGACACATACACACACACAACCACAAACATACATATACCCGCTGGCAGCCAATTGTAAAAACTGACAAAGATGGAATACATCACACGCTGAGACTCATTTGAGTCTCGTCGGCTCTGCGCTCTATATATGTGTGTGTGTGTGTGTGTGTGTGTTTTGTGTGTAGGCACACTTGTCAGACACAGAATATACGTCTATATGTGTGAAGGGGGGATAAAAACAACTGACAGGGGATTTAAGAACGTGTGTGTGTGTCTGAAGTGTGTGTGTTGGCAGGGAGGCAGAGGGAAGCTCCCTCCCAGTCTTCTTAATGGGAATATGGAAGACATAGCTGTCTGAACAAACAGAACCACTGAACACCAATAAACCCTTCCCCCCTAAAATGAGCTCCAATTAATCAAATCCTCGCCGCATAAATCCAACCTGCTCCCACTAACGATCAACTCCGCGTAAATTAAGGCTTCTACTAATGTAATCGAAACGACGTGCGTGTGGTGCTCAGGAAGACGCATTCCGGGCAATTGAGGGAGATGAATGTTAATGACCAATTTTAGTCATTTGCATTTCTTTTTTTTTTTTTTTTTTATCATAACTGTTTACCATCAATTGATGGTAAATGATTCCAAAAGGAAAATCAGTTTGTCGATCGAAAATAAACTGATTTTAAAATGACAGATAAAAACAAGGAAAAAGGAGGAAATCCGCCTCTTCCCGGGGTTTCACAAACGTGTCCACGTTCTTCCCCCGAAATGACATTCGCTCCCCTCACACAGCCAAGTCAAAGGTCACGACCATCATTAAACTGCAAAGATCTGGAAATAATTCCCTGCTAGCCACCCTGCTGCTCCATGGAACTGCAATGAGGTGGCTTGAGGGATTTCATTTTTATTTTCAGGGGGCAGTTGGGGTAAACGATTATGCCGTCTGTTGGATTCTCAGCTGCAATCCAATGTCGGCGTCGGCATTTTACGGGACCCACCACCGATGCATTAACATAATGGCGCCGTAATCTAACACAACGTGCGTCCTTTGGCCCGGTGATCTAGGACAGGCCGAGCAAACAAATGAGTGATTGGCCCTGAAAAATGGATCGGTCGAGGGGAAGGAGAGTGTCAACAACCCCGACGCAACGCAACAAAACACTTTCTCTGGACAAGCAGAAAAAGTAGAGCAAGCAGGCTAGACTAGACTACAGTAGGCTAGAGTTGGCCAGAATTGGCTTTCGCAGGCTAGAGCTGGCTAGAGTAGGCTAGAGTAGACTAAAGTAGGCTAGAGTAGGCTAGAGCTGGCTAGAGTACATTAGGGTAGACTAGAGTAGACTAGAGTAGGCTGGAGTATGCTGGAGTAGGCTAAAGTTGGCTAGAGTAGACTAAAGTAGGCTGGAGTTGGCTAGAGCAGGCTAGAACTGGCTAGAGTAGGGTTGAGTAGATTAGAGTAGACTAGAGTAGACTATATTAGACTAGAGCAGACTAGAGAAAGTTAGAGCACGCTAGAGTAGTCTAGAGTAGTCTAGAGTAGGCTAGAGTAGGCTAGAGTAGGCTAGAGTAGGCTAGAGAAAGTTTGAGCACGCTAGAGTATTCTAGAGTAGGCTAGAGTAGTCTAGAGTAGTCTAGAGTAGGCTAGAGAAAGTTTGAGCATGCTAGAGTAGGCTAGAGTAGGCTAGAATTGGCTAGAGTAGGCTAGAGTAGTCTAGAGTAGGCTAGAGCTGGCTAGAGTAGACCAGAGTAGTCTAGAGTAGGCTAGAGTAGTCTATAGTAGGCTAGAGTAGTCTAGAGTAGGCTAGAGAAAGTTCGAGCACGCTGGAGTAGTCTAGAGTAGTCTAGAGTAGGCTAGAGCTGGCTAGAGTAGACCAGAGTAGTCTAGAGTAGGCTAGAGCTGGCTAGAGTAGACCAGAGTAGTCTAGAGTAGGCTAGAGTAGTCTATAGTAGGCTAGAGTAGTCTAGAGTAGGCTAGAGAAAGTTCGAGCGCGCTGGAGTAGTCTAGAGTAGTCTAGAGTAGGCTAGAGTAGAGTAGTCTAGAGTAGGCTAGAGTAGTGTAGAGTAGGCTAGAGTAGATTAGAGCAGACTAGAGAAAGTTTGAGTACGCTAGAGTCACTAGAGTAGTCTAGAGTAGGCTAGAGCACGCTCGAGTAGTCTAGAGTAGGCTAGAGTAGACTACAGTAGGTGAGAGTAGGCTAGAGTAAATTAGAGTAAACTTGAGCAGGCTAGAGCAGGCTAAATTGTTGAATCAAACCTCCCTGTCAATCGAGCGACGCCCGCCGTTCGTCCCGATTCCCGGAAGGTTTTCTTTGTAAAAACAAGCATCACAGCGTCGCGGCGAGAACATCTATCCGTTCGCTAATTTGGGAAAAGCGAAATCAACAGCGAACACGGCCGACACCGTGACAGCTGTCAGCGTGACAAGAGGTATTATCAGGTGGGCTTAAATTGTCATGCCGCAGGCAGTCAGGCGGCATCCAGAGGGGAATTTGTTAAAAGGGACGGGGAGGCGGGGGGCGGGCGGGCGGGTGTGCCACTCTGGCGTATATTTCCCGTTTCTATGGGTCTTTTAGTAGGCCATTGCTTACAGAGCCTCGCTGTTTAACATTTATCATCGAGAAAAAAATAGAGACAGACATCCGGCGTTGGCCGGACGCGAAAAAGGTAGGAAAGAAATAAAGGTGAGGCCCACGTCGGTGCTGCGTGCCCGGAACGCCGTCTGCATTCTATGCATTGCTAAGCTTTCCCACGTCGTGTCCAACCGCTCCGGGGGCCAGTCGTGATGGAGAGGAGGCGCGGCGAGAGAGGGAGAGGGAGAGGAAGAGGGAAAGAGAGGGAGAGAGAGAGCACATTTTGTTGTGGCTAAATCTAATTCCTTGAACCGGACACATTAAGACTACGAGGAGAACAAGGTGAGTCCGCCCTCGCTTTCATGGCCGTGTGCTGTAAGTTGAGGTGCTTTTGGTTAACAACCATCCCGGTGACAAAGTGGTCTGAGTTTGAAATCAGAATCAGAAACAGCTTAGGTGCCAGGTGCATTCCACAAATGCCTAATACACACGCTACACATACTGTATGTACAGATACATATGCTACAAGGTACATAGACTCGGAATTTGTTCTGGTTCTGGTGAGGCTCTGTGTGTTGCACTGCAGACAATTAGCGTAATAACAAAAATCTTAACAGTCCGAAAAAATCGAGAATACAAATTAGAATGAAATAGAATAGAAGTAAAAATTAAATTAAAAATAAATTTAAAAATATCAATGAATTGAATATCAATCATATTCAAATTGCCATGGTAAAAAAAAAAAAAAAGTAATAACCTGAATCTTTTGCAGCTTCAGGTGGCCTTTAATCATGCCGTTCGCATAGAAATTGAAAAAGCAAAATGAAAAGGATGGCCGAGGTAATAATTTCCTCCCACAAACAGCAACCAAATCTGACACAAAAGGTAGAAATGACAAGAATCAAGGGGAGCCCGTAATGAAAATGACGTGATTTAACATCCACATCTCCATATTTTGGCCGCCTCAGCTCTTCCCGTCTCGACTGGATGGACAGACGTACGACGTCGGCCACGCTGAACGTGGGTAATTCGACAACCCACCCTCCAAAGAAAAGTATAACAAGGGATAGACGCTGCAGAGACAAGTGTCGCTAACAAAGCGATAACGGCTTCATACACACGTGTCTGTGAACGCGCTGTTGCCATATGCCAGCCTGCGCCTTCGCTTCCCAGCAGGCACTGCCCCCGCGTAACAGGCCCCCGCTCAGCGGCGACAGCCAACATCGACTGGCACCGCACTCCGGCTCGCCGGGCCCAGTACTTCCAGCTTCCAGTGCGCACAATAGTCAGCCACCTTACTGCAGGAGCCAAGAATCTCTCCTCCTTTAAAACCCAAACTCTTAAAACGCCACAACAAAAGGAAGGACGGATACCCCGAGATTAAACGGCGTCGTTCACCTAATCGCTGCGGCACTATAGCCGCCAGTTGCGGAAATACCAGATCAGGGTATGAAAGGCAGTCGCCGCTTATCATCGTGCGGGAATCTATACAGTCTTCAGCCACGTCCTGTGACTTGAACGACTCGCAAACAGCGAGTCAACCGCTTATTTACGTCTTCAAAACTCTTAGTCATTGATAAGCCATTTCAAATGAGCGCTCTCTGCATTGAACAACATGCGGCGTACAGAATCAATTTGGCGCTCGGAGTGAAATCGACACATTTTGAGAAATGGAACACCCCAACAACTTCGCGACAAAGGAGACTCGGCAGGGTGAAATCCGCCGAGCTGGCACTGCCGAGCAGCTTACGCGCTGCTCTTATCTCCTTGGCAGCGCGCAGCCATGTCGCTCAGTGCAGGAAGAGCTCCGGCACGCCAATACACACACACGCGCACGCAAATCGCCACTTTTGTGAGCCGAAAGCAGCTTTGGTTCGGTCGAGGAGAGTCACCGCTGAGAATTCAAAGGTTCTGCCAGGTACCTTGTTCAGATCGTCATTGCTCGCTGTGCCCGTGTGAAGAAAACACTGTTCTTATCGCCAGGAGTTGGGAGGGGGGAATTATGCTTAAGTTAAAAGGTATTAACCAAGGTTTAAGTCAAACTTCAGTGCGGGAGGGGAGGGCAGAGACAGATGTAATCCAGCTAAAAACCCAAAACATTTTTGAAATCTTGTGAGGAGGGTCTGATGATTTCTTCTATTTCTTGCGAGCTAAAAGCCAAGTGCAGTGTCAATCTGATCATCCTTTCTTCTACATAATAAACCCGTGTACAAATTCCGGCAGGGTTTTGAGAAACGGAGGGGGGGTGCTGTCTTTTTGAGGGTGTTAAAATGTTTACATTGGACAAAAGCCTCTTAGTTTACCTCCCTCCTCCTCCTCCCTGGGTCAAACAGCAGGAGGGAGAGGGAGCTGTGAGTGACGACTAAATGAGTCCAACTCTCAATTACACACAGAAAAGAGTGTTTGGAGTAGTGAGTGGGCAGTGTCGTTGGAGGGGGGGGGGGGTTACATTAGGAGAGCTAATTAGGATTATTAACGCGGGGTGATTTCATACACACGGGACTTCAACAAATTGGCCAGTCATTGTCGAGCTTACAAAAAAAAAAGTGCCACGAGCTACAGTTGCTGACAGTGATGCTTTGGAAGCCTTTGTGTCCATTTCTTTGGGGACCGCCTCCATTGCACAGTGAAACTACTCATGTCACAGGGAAATTCCAAAATATAATAAATATTGTAAGATGATGAACGTGTATATCCTAACTATTCATGAAATGGCTGGTTGAAAAGAATGGTTGGTAAACCAGGGGAGTGACCTAAAATTTGATTGTTTGTGATAGGGGCCTAGAGGTTTTTCTACTATATAATAACACATGCCCTCAGACAACATCCTTTTATGTACTGTATACAGCGAGGGGCGTATTTCCCAATACCATTTCAGTATCTCATCATGTGGAGAGAGTGCAACTTTCATCAGTTGGAGGATTGCACTAAGGGATTGGGCAACAAGCTTTGACCTTGTAGAATTAGAATGAGAGAGTGAACCATATACAACCAGATGACTCAGTCGACTGCGATTGCCGGCATCAGCTCTCTTTCAGTCTCTCATTCTGACCAGGTGACGTGGAGACAGTGAGCCAGCTAATAATACAAAAGGTAATGACCCCTGTGCCACCCCCTTGATGCCATTTCTGACATATCAAACAAGGAGGGGTTGGCACTCTCGCATCAACCGTCGGCCCAAGTCGCGCGGAGCAACGTGGCGCTTTGCCCTGCTGTTTATGCCGGAGGAATATTCTGACACCGTGCTGAATGGAGCCTGAAAACCAGTGGGTCTCGGAGAGGCGTCTAATGCCTGGCACCTCTAACCAAAAATCATTTCATTTTAAAACCCTCTGTGCGCAGACGGCCGGGCAATAAAAATGCATTTGCCACGCTGAGCTTCTGCATCACCAGCTCCTTACAAACACGACAAATGCATTTCTGTTTTCACCCTTTTGTCATGTCATGCCTGTCTAAAAAGAGCCTCATACCTTGTGTGAGATTTCTTTCACACCCATCTGTCATTCCTGACTGTAAGGGCATGGGCCCCAAATTGCCTGAAAACGGCTAAGGCAGCCACAGGATATAAAACAAAACTCTAATTAGGGGAGCGAGAGGCTGAGTTAGACAGTATTACCAGGGTAGATGGCTCGGGAGATGGAGAGGCTGAAATGCCAAGCGTGAATCTTCCAGCACCCTCAGGCCATAGTCCTGCAGACACTGCAAGTCTACACCCAATTTACCCATTACACTCTGTCCTGACTCGGGTTAATAAAATGCCAACCGTCTCAATAGCCATGAAGGCACTTTGCTAACTATCTTGCCTTTAGTTTGATTCAGCTCCTTCTGCCCTCCACCCAACGCTCGACACTCACACACACACACACACACACACACACACACACACACACACACACACACACACACACACACACACACACACACACACACACACACACACACACACGTATTTACCCCCCAGTTCTTCGGCCACAGAAAGAGACCGTAACTCCCCTTCAGACTTAATCAGGAGCACTGCTTATTAAGGAAAAGCTCTCGGGTCCCTCCCTCCTAAATTGGGCGGTGGACAGTCTCACCAGTGCGATAACTGCAGATTTATGTCAGAATTACTTGTAAATAGCTGCCCTGGTTTCTTCCCCTCCTTTAATTAAGCAAGCGCCTCTTCAAGGAACCCTGCCGCCTGCGCTGACCACCCCAGTGGCCTCTGCGGAGGCCGTGCTCGCTTACGATGCGACTCAAAGGTGTGTAGGCCGATGCACAACGGGTCACCTAAAGCTTTGTATGGCTTAAGAAAAAAACAGCAACCGCCTGCGCAGCCCCCTGCTTCCTGCCCACCCACCCCCTCCCCTCAACCTCTCAATAGGAGAGAATTTAAAGTCTTGTCCGAGAGTAAGTGTGACAAACAATCAATATCGTTTGGTGCAGTTTTCCTGCCGCACTTTCCTACATGTACCCAGTGCGAGTCTGAAAATAAGATCTACTTGAATAAATAATTAAGCCTGTTTGGTATCGTCAATGAGGAATTACAAAATCCACGCCACAGGGGAATATACATTTTCGGAGGCGGCGCTGTAAAAAGTTCACGGCTGGTGCTCTCATTTGGGGTAAGCGAGTCGGAGAGGGAAATGTAAATGCTTAAAAGAGAGCTTACCCTCGCCGGCTTCAAGCCGGCGTTCTCTCTGCCGCACTCTCATCTCCCACAGTGCTATTTTCGACATCCCCACAAAAGGCCCATCTCCTAACTAACTTTACACTTCTCTTTGCTGAGGTCGGCCATATATGCCGCAGAGAAGAAACACCTGAGATGAGTAGTGGGGTAAAAAAATGAAATGGTAATGTACAGCCCATGAGGAGCGTACTGTATTCCACATTCAATTGCCTCCTCTGATAGTGTTGCTATCAATTTTACCGGGGTTTTCCCCAAGCTTGGCACGGACCAGACAAAACAGATCATAGGGGTTTGGAGCTGTCAATCAAGGTAATCCGGGAGGCTTTCAGTTATTCTGAGGGTGACAGCAGGAGCTCTTGTGTTTCTTCCCTCTAGACCGTGGTAAGCTACTGGACAACTAAAGAAAGGGAGTTTCAGGTAGAGCGACCCAACACGAAAATAAAATCAGCAAATAAAACTTTGTACTATTCATTACCAGGTATAGTGGAAAGAAACTATCACAATGGGAAATTAGTCTCGTTTCCAACCTTGTTTTTTTGAACACCTCTTGCTCGTTACAGAGACTGTGATCTTGGTTGTTAACTATTTAAAATGCTTGTCAGAAAAATAACTTGAGGAGCTAGTTCTGTCAGACAACTTGATGGCGCCACACGCTTCCACGCCCTTATGGGCCTGCCTATTTAAGCAACCTATTTAAGCAATTTTTTTTCAAGCACATTCTGGAGATTATCAACCCGGCTAAGCTGACCGGAAGTGCTCACAGGCTGCAGTGAGACTGTAAACAAAGGCAGGGGAAGAGGAGCGCTAAGGGCTGGGCTAAAGCTAACTCCTCACCGGCTATCTACACAGCGTTTTCCTCGCCAATGTTCGCCAATGCCAATGTGCTCTGGCAAACGAAACGGATGAGCTGCCGCTGCGGATCACCTCTCTTAAAAGAATTATGGACTTCATCATCGTGATTTTTACAGATACATGGCTCAACAGCGGCATTCCCGATAGCGGCATCAAGCTGGGGGCTAGAACAGCTGATGACTCCGGTAAGACCAGAGGAGGTGGACTGTGCATGTAAACAAAGCTTGGTGGTTAAGTTCTGCTTAAGATGGGGTGAAATAAGCAGCAGCACTGATGCTACTAGCTAATGGTTAGCATTAGCTGACTAGCGCTAGCCTGGTAATGTACCATTGCGTTCACTAGCTGCTAATAGCCTTACGTTACACATTTACACACATCTTCGCATTATTATTCATGTTCTCTCACATTTTTCTTTTTTTTTTTTCACAATTGAAGCGAGTAGCTCCGTTTTACTGACGTTTTGTAGGCAACTTGCGGTTTTTCCGATTCGGACCAATCTGATCACGACTACTCTACTGACCAATCAGTAGAGTGGAGCAGCAGTAGAGCCCAGACGACAAACACCAAGATCATGTTAAAGTAAATCTAAGACTTAAAACTCCCTGTGTGAGCCATGAACATAACGTCGAGCAACTCGGACACCCAGACCCGCGGAGACAGACCCTCTTCCGGATAAAGGGCGTTCACGTTGATCACAATAGATGGGCGTGGTGCTTTGCTATGCCGAGTGGACACCGCGGAGCTCTCTGTCTCTCCCTCCGTCTCTCCCTCCGTCTCTCCCTCCGTCTCTCCCTCCGTCTCTCTGTTTTCCTCCCAGGCCAGTGTGAGGCCCCCCCACCACGGATCCAAATGAGAGATGGGATCGCTGGGATGGCCCCGTTCAGAAGGGCCCCTACCTCCACGCCCGCCACAATTAACACCGGAGACCCCCGACAGGCACGCACATTACCCTCACAGTTCTGCAAGTTATGCATATGTTTAAATATGAACATATTTCAAAGCCTGGTGTTCATTTGAGTGAGTCAGTGCATGTGTGCACTCTTGCGGATAAAAAAGGGGGATGTTGCAAAAAAAAAAAAGCCGGGCGAGCTTGGGGGGTTGGGGGGGGGCCCAGCCAAGCGACGCAGCGATCCGGCTCGCCCCACGGCTTTGGAAGGAGCAATTAAAAGTCGAAGGAACTCCTGCTCCCTTTCGGCTTCCCGGCCTTCCTGACCGCCGGGTATCTCTCCCCGCTGTTTCCCGGGAAGACTCGCGCGTGGTGGAGTGTGAAATGCAACAATAGCCCCCCATTACCACGAGAGGGATTTGGAGCCCGCGTCGCAATAGGGGAGAAGAAAAAAGCCGAAGCATAAATGGAAGTCAAACGGAAAGTGTGACCCTGTGTCATGAAAATCGAACCGCGAAGGTCCCGCATGGCTAGTTCATATTATGCGTGGGTTTTTCAAATCCAGCAGGATGAGTGCAATGGGGTTTTTTTGGGGTTTTTTTTATTCCTTTTTTGTTAAGCAATGACATTTTGTCAATAACAGACAATGTGAGACCGACAGATGCTAAATATTTCCACCAATGAAAAAAGTTGAGGTGGAGCCATTGGGGAAAACCAGGCGCTGCTCAACTTTCTCGCGAGGGAACATGTTCCGTCTCTACACAGCGGAAAGGAAAGTTAAAAAAAATAAAATCCAAACCCCAAAACTTTGCTGAGATGACGTTTGACTTGGTAGGTTTTAAGTGAGCTTGGGGATCACCTTAGTCGCACAGAGCAGTCCACAGATGTATTCGAGAAACAAGGAAAGGCGTCTTTCAGAGTGAATCAAAAGGCCGCGTCGCTTCATTCACTTAAGGAAATCCCTCAAATTAGATATTAAAATAGTTGGTATTCTCTCAAAGCTCCCGGGGTCAGTCATGTTGATCTCCACAGGAAATGAAAGCAAGTAGCTTACTCTGTTCGGCGTGCGCGAAACACCGTGGCCGTCGCCGCCTTTTTCCTTTCAAGCCTACAAGTCAACGCAATGAGGTCAGAGACCTTAAAATCTCTCACTGTCTCATCCAGGTTTTGTGACGGGTTTCCAACATCGCTCCCACTGCAACGTTTCATCTGATGACAGACTGGGAGCACGCGAGAGCGCGCGGCAAGATCAACAAAAAAGCATCAACAAGCAAAGAATAATATATTCTGAAGTTGCGCTTTTCAGGTTGTTCGACACAACAGCTCCACGATGAAATGACGAGCCAGTGGTGATTTAAAAAAAAAAAAAAAAAAAAGAAAGAAAATCATAATTTAAAATCTAATATCATATGCTGCTTCGAGCTGCGACCGCCTGGCTCTTTTTTGAGGTGGGCGGACGCCGGCATGGCACCAGCTGTGAACAAACCCACTGATGGAGCTGCGAACAGACAGGCCACGGCATCACACCCCTACAGCCCTGACACCCGCGTCTCGCTTTGCCGGATGACTTTCCAATAACCTTTCTTTTGGGAGATTACGTTCTTTCGGGGTGACTCGCCAAAAAGGTTCATTCAATTTTTCCCGACCCTGGGTTTGTTTGCTCCGCTTGGCCTGACTCTGGGTGGTGAATGGAATTCATGCAAGAGTCATTCGATGCTGTAGAAATGACTTATTTAGGTGGAACGTGTAAATCCCAGTACATATTCAAAATGAATTACGCCAAATGCCTTCACCCCTTTTTCACATTAACTAAATCTGCCTGTGAGTAGAAGACTCACTCACTTCCAAGCCGCAGGGCCGGAGGCACGTGCGCGACTCGCAACTCACGTCTCTGGGCTCCTTTCATCTCGATGGTCGAGTCTCAGCGAAATGCCTGCGTGTCCGGCCGCAGTTACCGAGTTGCGGACGAGCGGCTCTTTTGCCCGAGCGACTCCCGGCTCTTGAGTCCCTTCAAAGATTCGCTCGCGCGGACAAGTCGCTCCCCGCGAATGAAACGACAACGTCCGCCTCCTCCTCTCGACCTCCCCGCTCTGACGGCCGTCGTGCGATTACAAGCAAGTGTGTGAAGGATAGCTTCTGCGCTGCCGGGGCTTCTGGGAGGGTGCAACCGGAGCGGAGATGTTTGCCTCAAATGAGGTGCCGTCAAACAGTCTGCCGCTCGCAGCCCATACGTTGTGCGCTCGTACTTTTTCCACGTCATAACTCGTTAACCCGCTAACCCGTGAATGAGTCTCCCGGTCTGAGCGCGAGAGCGGCCTCCCGTCGGTTAAGTTGAAAAAGCTGAAAAGGGGAAAAGCGTGCCGGGAGCGGCCGCCGGCGAAAGGGTGGGGGGGCTTTTCAAATTGGCTGATTGCGCGAGCGCCGCGGCTGAAAATGCGCCGGGGCCGATTCACCGGGGTCGGCTGGAGGAGATTGACTGGCGAGATTGAAACGCCGGAATGCTGTGAGACGCGAGCGCTAGATAGGTATTGCGGCGTCGCCCGCCCGTCCTTTGCACCCTGAT
The DNA here is from genome assembly GCF_960531495.2 of Zeus faber. NCBI lineage: Eukaryota > Metazoa > Chordata > Actinopteri > Zeiformes > Zeidae > Zeus > Zeus faber. The sequence goes on along the minus strand of NC_137206.1, from coordinate 8,196,289 downwards.
CGTTTCTCTCGCACGTCGCCCGTGTTTGGATCTTTAACTGCCGGGGCCGAGGAGAGTGGAGTCACTGCAAAAAACAAAAAAAGAACCGCGAAGGAAAAACAAAAACAGAACCTTATGTCAAGTGAGTCAAGTCCTCATTCAGGGGTCTGAGAATGAGAAGACTCTTCCGCCGGCTCACCAGGACGGTAACTTTCTAAACGTACTTCCCCTGCCGTTAAAGCTGCCGGCCCTGGGATCATTTATTCGATTACGATATTACGTGAACATCACAACAACGCCGCCTACTCTTCCATAGCAAAGAATAAAGTGGAACATTTCTGTAACTTTTGTCCAAAGCTCCTCATAATGATACAAATATTTCCTAAAACAAAGACCGAAATGCCATAGAAATTCTCATAAGCTCATATACTTATTCACAAAAAGGCCACTGTTCTCTTAAAACTATAAGTATTTATATCCAGAGAACAAGATTGCTTTTCCTTTTTCTTAAATTAAACAGTTTAAGAATAATTTCCTCAAATCCAGCTGAACCATCGTATACATAGCCTGGACCAAAGAAGAAACTGTAGCAGAAAATAAGTCTTTGTAAGATTTTCCGTTTCCTTGATTTATTTATTTTTGCAGAGCCGGTTCTTTTTTACTTCCCTCGACAACAACCCCAGCCACGTCTTTAGTGTCCGGTAGACCGCATGTCTGCTAAGTACGCTGGCCTCTACGCACGCACACGCACGCACACACGCACACAAACATACACACACTGTACAACATGCTGCAGACTATGCATCGCTGTGACACAGCACCTCATTAAAAGCAACATCCGTGGGAATTTCTGCCATCACCTTAATAATGGACCTCTCTAGACGAGGGCTTTCACTTCCTCATGCTTCTGTGTGTGTGTGTGTGTGTGTATGTGTGTGTGTGTGTGTGTGTGTGTGTGTGTGTGCGCGAGCGCGCGTGTGTGTGTGTGTGTGTGTGTGTGTGTGTGTGGAATGGAAGAATGAATGACAGCCACGTCTGAGCCGTATAAGAAGCCGTTGAAGGAGAATGAGCGGCAGGGTAAGAGGTCAGAGCGTGTGACGTTTGTGGCAGTCTGGCTGCGTGACCGTAGTCTCCTCGACCAGCGTTGTTCAAGGTCTGGGGTCACGATCCCACAGACGGGTCGTGGGAAATTTGAAATGGGGTCGCCAAGTTAAAATGCATGTAGAAAAACGAGATAAAACTGCAAACGTTGCCTGCAATGCAATTATTGTGGATGTCAAATGCACATGCATGAAACATGAAACAAACTTGTGATTTATCAAACATTTCTTAGATGTCTTAGAAATACTTGGTTTACCTATTCGAGCTAGAGTATCAGTGTTTAATGCAGAAAAGGCCGTGAAGAAAATGTTAGGATTAATATTAATTTACAGGCTAATTTCTACTGCTTGCAACTTATACATAAGGCCCCTTAGTAACTGGGTCGTGATGGTTAATCATTTTAAGTGGGTCCATAGAAAAAGGTTGAAAAACACTGTGGAGCCAATATCACCCCAGCCGCAGCTCGGTTCTCTCCCTTTGCGGAGCGTTGCATGTAATGCGTCAAACTACAATATAGTAGTCAGGAGCATTTTCAGTCTGCGTCTGTGTGGGGATTAACACTGCCAAGCAGGAGGAGAGATCAAAGACGAAGGGACAGAGATGACAACTACTACTAGAGATGAGGGCCAAATAAATAGTGACTAGGGACGAGATTAATCCCTTTAATTATGCGCTTGTCACGGCCAAATGGTCACTTATTTGGTTTTAAG
>NC_137206.1:8174499-8189499 GCF_960531495.2 Zeus faber | reverse complement strand
CAAAGCGACTTACAATTATTCAAACACCGACGGACGCAGCCATCATGAGCAATTAGGGGTTAAGTGTCTTGCTCAAGGACACTACAGCATGCTAGCAGGAGGAGCCTGGGATCAAACCAGCAACCTTTAGATTACTAGACCATCAGCTCTACCTAATAATAATAATAAAATATATATATACAGTATCTACAGTTAATTTATCTACAGTTTAAATATCGATACAGTATATATATATATATATAAACTGTATATACAGTATATATAAATAAATATATATATAGTTTCTCTCCCCAATAATACAAATAAAATATTTTACGGTTGAAAAAACCGAAGACCCCCTGGAAAAAAACATTGACTGATAATCACCATCAATATGGAAAACTGTATGTCACAAACTGTACAAAGAATTGATATTTGATATCTACCGATGAATTTCAAAATTCAAGAGAGTTGAGATTTGTTTGTTTCAAGAATGAAATCTGGACAAAACTCTTAAAAAACCTCCCTCTAACATTTCAGGCCATTAAATTACTGTATATGTGTATAAAAATATCTTCTATATTTCACTTCTGCAACTCTGTTGCTCTTACGTAATTTATATGTCAGTGTGGTGTGGGGATGGTGTTGTTTGAGCAGCCACACCTGGCCTGGATCTAGGTGATTGGGATCAGAGTGGCTGCATACCTGTTGCTTGTTGGTTGGTCAACAGGTTAAAACCTCCATCCCCACACTCACTCAGCAGAGGAGCCCTGTCATGATATGTTCTATCTGCTCCTGGGCTAATTCACCATAAAGCCCACTCTCTACAATTGACTGGTTTACACCCCCAGTCTTCTGTGTCTCTGTGCCAGAGGGCCCTGAAAATGTCACTTCGTGGCGTGTGGTGGCGAAACTGCCACAGTCACCGATGCAAATAGCGAGGGATCCAATAAGACACTAAATAGAAAATACATTCTACAAAATATTAGATCCCTGTTTATTGTTATGGGTCAACCTTCCCTGAAGCTTGATGGGGTGGTTATCATGAGGACAAATAATTATTGGATATGTACACATGGATGGATATGCAGGGCGGGGATACAAGGGTTTTACTCATGCTGTGATTGAATAATCTAAGATATTCATATGTTTCTTGGTGGTCGAGCCTTAATAAATAACTTGGATTGATTAAGGAATGCATTCATTCATTTTTTGGCAATCGAAACATCCAATAAATTTGGTTCTGTCGTAGCCTCAACAACTGCCATGCTCATCTGGAGTGGGATGAGGGTGCTTTCTTTGTCCACAGGGAGAAGGCAACGCAACAAAGGCGACAGTCTCTCAAGAAAGACAATGGCAACCGGCCAATAGTCCGCGCAGACACCGTCTGGACCCCACAGACCCCACTGTGTAACAACCTCCGCTGTTGCCCAATAGTCAAACGGAGACAGCGGCAAACTTTGCCTCGTGCAGCCTCTGTGCCACGCACAACAACTCAACTGATGAGGAACTTCTTCTGAAACAATCCACTTGCTTGCACTTTAAAACAATTAATTCAATGAAAACCACAATGCTTCTGTTAAGAGTAGTACAGGTAGAAGAGTTTGTGATTGTGCTGAAATATTCAACGTGCCTCACACTTTAAACCACAAGCCCTGTGTTATAAAGGAGCAATCAGTAACATGGACGATTACAGTTAAATAGCCACCGCTAAATGAAGCTATGCAAACGACGACAACATTGCCAAACGTGGCGCTCCTCCCGCAGAGGGGTCTTACAACGCCGGTTGTTTGAAGGTTGAATGTTCTTCCACCCTTGCAGAAACTAAAATTAAACCAGTTTGGAGACATAAGCGGTGTAGTTCATGAGGCGGGGATTGAGAGGTCTACGGATGAGGGTCATTTCCTCAACAGTCATTGAGGTAACAGTGAACGACTGAAATTGATCAACAACATTTGCAAATCCGCAGCGCTGAATCACGGTCAATGTTTTATCTTACAGACGATATTTCACAGGACTTCAATGTCAGCGATAGCGTTTACTGTATGCACAAATACAGTGCAGCGGGGCGGTAATGCAGGTGTACGGTACATGTGGCGCAGCGACTCACCAGGGCGCAGTAGGTTTCCGGGGGGTCTCCGCAGGTGATGTTGGGCGGGTCCAGGGTGACCTTCAGGAATTTGGTCATGTCCGCCGCCTCGGGCTGGCAGGCCATGTAGTCCCAGGTCAGGCCCTCATCCGTGTACACCTGGGACTTGCAGACGTCGTAGTGGCCCCAGGCGGCCGGGTAGTGCTGCATGGCTGCCTGGCAGGCGGCGCTCCACAGCGCCTGCAGCGCCAGCGCCAGGTGGAGATGCATGCCGGGGTCCGGGGGAGGGGGAGGGTCCGGGTGGGTGGGGGCTGGCGGGGATGGCAGGGGCGGGGGAGGGAGTTCCCTCCCTCTGCGTTTTCGTTTTTTCGCCTCCCCCTCTCTTGCTGTCTCCCTCCTGCCCAGGAAGGGGTGAAAACGGATCCTCGTTCCTCGTTCCTCTGGCTCGTCGTCCCTCTCCCGGTCCGCCCCTTCTGTACAAAGCCAAAGTGAAGAAGGAAGTCTATCGAATAATCCAGAGGCCTTTCCCCAGCGGCATGCTCGGCTACTTCCTGCTGACTGACAGGTGGCCGACGCCTTATTTTCCCCGACTCCTGTTTCTTCTCTTAATCTGGTCCCTCCGGTTTCGGGGTGGGGTCGTTCTTTTTGTCTTTTAACGCGTAGATGACAAGTTTCGGCCGGGTCACCGAGCCCCACTGCGAAGATAAGCAGAGAGGATTGTGGGAGGGAGGAAGAGGAGGAAGAGGAGGAGGAGGAGGAGGAGGAGGAGGAGGAAGCCGGGGCGGGGGGATGGGGTTAGGCGAGAGGGCGCCTTCTGCTCGGAGGAGAGATGGCCATCTGACACCGCTGATAGCAAGATGAGTGACAAGCCTCCTCACCTCGGCGGGCTGTCAGTCATGGCTCGCCCCGTCTCGGCACTGGGGGAGAGAGAGAGAGAGAGAAAAGGGGGGTGGGAGGACAGAAGCGGGGTGAATATACCACCGCGGGGAGAACAGGATTTGACAGGGAGAAAACATTAGCCGGAGTGGAAGCATGTGAAAAGGTGTGAGAATATGTGTGTGTGAGAATATGTGTGAGAATATGTGTCAGCTGGGGGCAGATTGGCGAGCGGTACACATCAAAGCAGAGCGACCTGAGTAACCGGAGCCATTGAGGCAAATTGGATCCCGGCGCATTCAAACCCCATCCCTTGCCTCCCTCGGATGCGTCAAATCTGCAGCGCGTTTCCCACACCCAATAGGCCGCCGCATCCCGCCCCGCCCCGCCTCTCGCACACACACACACACACACACGAAGGAAAACACACTTAGGCTAAAATACCTCCTGCCTCAAAGCCTTTTTTTTTTTTTAAACCATTAGTTAAAATTCTGGAAAAGTTTAACTATGAAATGGCTCAAGGATAAAAAAAATCAATTCAACAGCTTAAGGCACTTTAGTGTTATCTCGTACTGTATTTCCACCTGTCTTCTTTATTTCACCACAGTCTTCAGATTATTTCATTTGATTTGATTTGATTTCTGTTTTTGTTCCTTTGGTTGTTTTTTTTGCCTTTTTGTTACGCAGAGAGCTTTTTTTTTTTGTTAAATTAAATTAGCAAATGGAGTCAAATACATAAATCTGCAATAAAAACAAACATTTTTTTATTTGCTTGGAAAAAAGATCGCTCTGATCCGAGCTGCACAGCTGCTCCAGCTTGCCTGGGACCACTGTGCTCAGCGTAATGGTATGGTCCACTTTAGGGGTGCCTGAAATGGTATTACCATATTCTTCCAAGCATGAATATGGGAAATGTATTGTTATGTTTAAGATGAGAGGTAAGAAGGATCCATAAATGTTTCGACACCCCCAACGTGTTGTTTTTACCTCTTTTGGGGGGGGGGTTGTCAGAGTCATCATTTGTGGGGGTCAGACCCCGCCCCCATTCCCTGCCGTAATTTGTGCAATGTATGTAATAGGTAGAAGCAATGCAACACAGTACAAACATATCCCACTGACCAATTTCAACAATTACAGCTGTAGCTCACATTTCAATTATATCAAAAGTAATTCATGGCACACTACTATAAAAACATATTTTAAATACTTTTCAACTGCATAAACTGCAAGACCTTGTTTAACTGAAACCTGATCATTTTTAACTCTTTGGATTTCTGATGAAACCTGCTTTTTGTACCTGATTCCCTCGTGCCTCTGTTTACAACGTTAACACTTTCACTTTGGGTTTTTTTTCAGTCACATCTGAAAGTAAGATGAGATGTTTCTCTGAGCTACCCATCCGGGGTTTTATTTTTTTATTTTTTTTTCCATCAGCCTTTAAGTAGATCACACTTCTTCTCCCTTGTCATATTTTACGAAACTAATGCGCGAACCGACTTATTGTGACACTAAACCAGAACGCCGGAGTCTTTGCCAAGAAAGTCCGGATTATTAGACGTTGAGGCAGGGAGCATTGTAGAGTGTTCCGGTGGGGGCTCAGACTTCGACAGAAAATACATTAAGATATTATTAACACGTCATTTAAGCCAATTTCCCTCAACGGTGCAGTTGCTCTGGAGAATGACACTGTAATAGAGCGACATTAATAGAGCAATCGCTTTGCATCAACAGTATGAGGGAAAAAAAAAAAAAGCTCTATTTTCATCCAATTAAGATGGTGATGCTTTACATTGCCTGCACCAAGGTCACAATCCAACCGCTCTCCTGGAGCTGCATTGCTGCGAACATCCGCCTCAACCCCTTCGCGTTGAGTAGACGGAGGATTGATCTCCCTCCCGGTCTCGAACCGTTCTCGTGTCCTCGACTTGTCGAGCCCTTGCGTGTTGTGCTTTGAGGTCATCGTTGTTTTTGAGAAGCGGGGCAAACCCAGAGAGACAAAACAGACAAACCTGGATTCCCGCCGCGCCCCATTGATGTGAACAGAACCACACGACGAGCCTGACATGGCTTTGTGAAATGAAGGTTACTTCCTGGTTTCCTACGCATACAAGACATTACATATATTTGTAATTGACGATAAACTTCCAGATGACACGCCGATATTCCAAACAAGATAAACGGACTCTTCCAACACCTTCTTCGTCTCACCTTCCACTGTTTTGCTTACGGAGGACGGAGGTTCCTTGGAGGGATTTTGTAAAGCTTGTTTTGTTTTGAGCAGTGCCAGGCGACGGAGGGACGCCGGCACGGCCGAAGCGGCCGCGAGCAACGGCCGAGAAACGCTCGTAACTTCCAAGCTATGCTGCCGTGACAGGACGGCGGGAACAAAGAGAGTCGCTTCTCTGCGAGGGGGAGCGACTCGGGCGGGTCGTCCGACTCCGATCCCGAAATTCTCAGATTAAATGACCAGTGGACGATGGGCAAGAGTTTGACAAAGCAACCTTTGTGTCGCAACTACTACGAGAGGGCCGACCAAAACGAAGCGGTTCTGATCGCGTCAGACGCGGGCACTGGATGGCTGATGGTCAGATTTCATTATGACGGACGACTCTTAGATTTTCTTAAAAAAATAAAAAAAAATTATATTATTCTATTCACTGACTGCATTACATTTTAGGAATCAGTTAGTTTCAGTTAGTTGCTAGGTAGGAATCAGGTTAGCAATTTCGTCGGTTGAGTAACTATTGTGCATAATCTCTGGGTGCGTTGCAAAGACATTTCACTGCATATATGTATGAACCTACGTATATGTATGTGACGAAGGAACCTCTTGAATCTTGAATCTTTATTTGTTTTGCATCGTTCGGGTTCAGCGTCTGGGCGATTTGCACAGCAAACGCGGGCGTTTTTGATGAGTTATAAAATATAGGCGTGATGGGCATGAAGGAGCGAGTGATGAGCGCTGGATAGAAGAGCGGCGGCCAACAGATGGATGCAGGGGAGGCGGCGGGAGCGAAGCGGAGCGGGCAGGGAAGGAGCACTTTGGCTGCTTAAACACGCCGAAGCCACGGGGGCGTGGAAGCCAGCAGTCGGACAGAACTCGCGCCGCGACCTAGGCATCGGTGATGGCGGTTGTAAAGAAAGCAACGGACGAGAATCTCTCCGTCACGAAACCGAACAAAACGGGCGAACACCCCCAAAACGCCCGACGCGTTCAATAATTCATCTTTCGCAGCGATCGCTGTCGAGTCGTGCGTCCTGTTGCAAACTTGCAGTATCATGCACTGCTTCGCTAAATGTTGAAAATGCCACCTGCCCGGAACCGTCGCAAGTGTTTTTGCATTTAATAATGCATACATCCCGCTCCTCCTGCGAGCTCGCTCTGGGAGTCCCTCCCTTCCCCGACGCTTCCCGGGGTTCAGGAATCTGGCGTAAAGCAGCCGGCCCCTTGTTCCTGGTCCAGTCGGTCAACCTCCGCTGTGGGAGGGCGTGCCACTGGCGGGACGGCGTGGGATGCTGAGGCGGCAGAACAGCCAACTCAACAGCGGAGACGTCCATGGGACACGACGTGCCAGTGCGGCCATGTGCATTTTCAGGGTATGATGAAAGACAGCAGAGGAAATAAGACCGATTCATCTGCAAAAAATCAACTACGACAATATGTCCAGGGTGGAACGTCTGATAATCAACCACTAGTTACAGCTAGTACTGGGTTATGGTTGTTAATGAACAGTGTATGAAACCCATCGCGATGCGATGCAAGGGTGCGGGATTTAGCCGACACCAACGGGGGACTAGTGTCCATTGGAGGCTAGGTACGGGCAAGGGTCACGAGTCCTCTCGCCCGGCCTGTGACCCAACGCAGGGGGGCTGAGGGGGTACTGTCACTTGCCCAAGGTGGACCCCCCCAGACCAGTGGAGGGAAGGAGTCGTCTTACTTCTAGTTCGGCTCCTGCTCAACCAGCCACTGCCAGGGAAGCTTGATAAACGCTTTTCCAAAGAAAGTCAGAGGAGAAAGTTATCTGAACACAGGGGAACCGCAGGACCCCAGAAAGCGCTGGGTGTGCATCCAGTGCGCCAGTGTATCGGAAAAGGGCGCGATCCACCGACGGGACCATCATGCTTAATCACCTCCGAGAAGCCCTGAGATGTTTGACGCATTATCATTATGATATTATGACAGTTTAAATATCAAAACTGGCTTAGAGTGGCAAATACGTTTCACGAGAAATTAGACGAGGAATTTGTTTTCTATTGAAAACTGGTGTAAAAAAATTGACGAAACCTAACCCAACGACCAAAAACATGCGTTTTTGGTTCAGAGGTTGAGAACAACGTTTCATCCCAAAAACACTGCGTCACTGTGTACACCCCCCCGCCCACCCGCTTCCCCTCTCCATAAAGGAAGCGAGACGGATGGCCGGGCAGCGCGGGGCTGGCTGAGCAGAGCAGATAGAGATGTAGAAACATTTCCTGCCTCCGAAACAGGGCGGGGGGGGGGGGCAGCGAGGTGTTTGGGTGGGTGGGGGTGATGGATGGGAGTCGGAGGCAACGGCGGAGACGGGGAGAGAGCGAGGGAGACAGAGAGAGAGAGAGAGAGAGTGAGAGCACGGGCGGGAGGCATTTCGGCGCTCGCCCTAATCAGTCAGCCGAGTCGACGTCGGTCTGCTGACCCGCGCGCACCCTTGGGTCCTCAGCAATCAATTAGGCCCCCGCGTAGCCGCCGGCGGGAGTGGGCACGGGTCTCACTGTCTGGTAGTGAGACAAGCTCGCCGGCCGCACGTGCTCTGGCTTGTCTGCGGCCCCACTGCGCCGGCACACACACACTCACGCGCACACACACAACACACACACACACACACACACACACACACACACACACACACACACACACACACACTCTTATTTCCTTTACTACTTAAAAGTGTAAGTTCACCGTTTTTCAACCCAGGCCTTATTAGAAATTTGCATCCCATCATCATCCCACTAATTGTTCCCTGCACGTCCTCCCTGAACGCTCTTACTGTGGAGGAATGCACCATTCAGCTGAAAATAAAAATGGGGAAACTCACATGATTACATCCTGTGTACCTTAATGTATTTTTTTTTTTTTTACACCTGTTTAAAGCAACAGTAATATTATACATTTTTATTTGAAACTACTTTTTTGAATTGCTGTAGTATCCAAAGCGTAAGCGTTCTGCCTCTAGTCTCTTACGTTAGCATGTGGCTAAAATACACGATTTGCGTGCAAAAGAACAAAAAAACAACAAAAAAACAAAACAAAAGAATTGTTAAATGGGTGGTTTGTGACCAATTTATTTCAGTACGATATGGAAAGAGAAATTCTATCCGCGTTTCTCCAAACAAAGCCCGTAGATGTATTTGTTTAATTTTCCGACGTTTCCGAAATTGAGTGAAACAAATAAGGCCCGAGGCCCGCCGTATCCCGCGGTGCTCCCGAGCTCTGCGCTGCTCCGGACATCGCGGCAAAAGCCGGAGCCGACTTTCAGATGAGGGTTTGTACATCAAATATAAGTGAAGATACAGCAACTGGTTTCATTATTTCTGGCCTACAGATTTTGGTGGATTGATGAGGTGAAATCGGTGAAATTTTATGGAGAAATACAACGGAGCCCGGAGTAAAGCTCAAACACCGTCGGCTCAGAGAAACTTGTGGAACTTGTGCTCAAACCGCATTGGCTCACAGAACTTGGGGCCTCTGGAGGGTGGCTCCGCCCATTATAACAGAGCGTCAGGAACACGATGGTTTAGAGGCATGTTAGAATGGCTAGAATGCATAATTTGAATGGTATTTTCGGCGAAATAATTAAAAAACATGTTTTGGGGAACCTCAGAGAAATATTAACTTGCGTAAAAAGAAGCATTTTAGTTTCTCTTTAAACCCATTTCCCAACTTCTAATATGTCATTTCTACATTTTTTTATTGTTCTCATTTGAGAGAACAATAAAATTGTCTAATTTTTTCACGTGCCTAGCAGAAGAGAAGTTTTGACCAAAGTCTCGGAGGGGGGTGAAAAGGAGCAACAAAAAACAAGAAGAAAAGGTAGGAAGGTATATATATATATATATATATATATATATATATATATATATATATATAGATACGGTTAGAAATCCGCCCGCACAAGGAGTGTGTGTGTGTGTGTGTGTGTGTGTGTGTGTGTGTGTGTGTGTGTGTGTGTGTGTGTGGGTGGGTGTGTGGGTGTGTGTGTGCTTAAGACCGGATAAAAGAAAGAAGCCAACAGGTGAGACGGAGTGAGTGAACGAGTAATGGGGAGATGGAGGACCAGCACGGGGGGAGGCGGCGAGGCCTCTTCACCACGGGCGCGACGAGATGTCATTCGGCGAGAGAGTAGCCAATTACCGGGAGGAACTACGCGTCAGCGGGCTTCCCAGTCCCCCATTAAGGGACATAATATTACCATGTTAAGCAGGGCGGACGCCTCGGAGATGGCCGGCGATCGCCTGTGTACGTATGCGCGTGTGCGCGATCTACTTCTAGAATAAAGCGCCGGGGCCCTGGTCAGCGTTAATGAGGACGACGGCGGAATCGGGGGCTACGCCGAGGCGCACCGGGAATCACAAGCGCTGAGGTCATTATCGCTCCTCTGCAATCCTGGACACCGGCCCTTCCACTCATTACTCTCCACTTAGAAGAAGGGAGGGGGAAAGGCAGAGGGAGGGACGGAAAAAAAAAATAAAATAAAAAAAAAAAGCCAGAGCAGATGGAAGAAGTGTGCCGCGCATTTTAAGAAGGGACCAGCCGGCTTGTCCCTCTCCCTCTATCATCATGACATCATGCTTTTTTACTCTAACGTGACGCCGTGTGGCACAGTGGAAGATATGTAAACCGTCCATGAAACAACCAAAGGGAACCTTTTACTGGATTTGACTTCCTGCTCAAATGGAGAAAAGAAATATGATAATGACTCTGCTTACCAGGCCTGTGTGAAGCACTTGTTCCATTTAAGTCAAGGAGTTAACACTGGAAATAACTCACTTATATCTAGGGGACACATTACTTCTAACCTAATGTATCACCACACAGTCAATGGTGAATTGAAAGAAATTAAGTCATTATGACTTTTTAAATAATAGCCACCACCTCCAGAGGTCGTTTGGGTGATCAGATTACGATCCGTCCTCAATGTGTCTCGGGTGCAAGCACACCTGTCCTTTAACGTGGTGAGGTTCTCGCCCACTGAAATCCGATCAACCGGGACGTGTTGACGCCAGGTGTATAGGGGGCCATAGCATAAACTATGAAAAACACCAAAAAAGTTTTCAATGGCCTTTTCAAGCTCTATTGTTGACCCAGTGAGTTGTGATTGGATTGACTTTGGACAATGCAACATTGCTAATGGACGTTCATGGCTTTTGCCGTCCTAGACCCCGATCGGTTCATAACAAGAAGCCGCTTTGAAGCCGAAGGGAACATGCTAGCCTCAAAACCCCACAAAATCTACGTGGCAGTCTCGCCACCACACACCACCCAAGCGGCGTTTTCAGGGCCCTCCGGCACAGAGACACAGACCACGGGAATTGTTAACACCACTTCATCGTCAAGAGGAGGCTAGCTGGAATTAGCCAGGAGCAGCTTGAACATGTCAGGACACGGGCTCCTCTCTCCTGAGTGTGTGTGGGGATGGGGGCTTTAACCTGTTGCTCATTAAACCAACCAACAGGCAACAGGTATGCAGCCACCCTGATCCCAATCACCTAGATCCAGGTCACAATCTATTTCGCAGCTGTAATCCTATGCCCAGAATGAAATGATAAAGTAAGCACAATGTCGTTTCCTAATCTACAGTTATAGTCTACAACGACCGCAGCAATGCTGGCTAGCGCTGTCAGAGAACCAGGACTAGAATCTCAGAAACTCGGGTTCTGTCCGCAGGGAGTATTTAAATGTTTCTTCAGAAGTCTGCATAGCTTCGAACCCTGTTCCAATTTCCTCCCACCTCTGACGACACACAGGTTTTGCCTGACAGGCGTGAACGACGTGTTAATGGGTCTAGCGTCTGATTGAGGATGCGCCCTCCCAACACCTTCATTAGGCTGGGACAAAACGCAGCCCACGCAACACTGAACCTTAATAAGTGGGTAAATGACAAATGGATGGATGGACATATAGATGGATGGATGGATAGATGGACCTAGAGAGGGATGGACAGATGGGTCGATGCATGGATGGACAGATGGATGGATATATGGACGGACACATGGCCAGCAATCAATGTAGGATAGCGCTGTGGAGGTGGTATTCTGACTTAGAGAGCACCCGATACGTCCAATGTCCATTTTAAATTCAGAAACACATGAATCTTTTACAATGTACAAAGGCCACATGAGCTGGGAGAGAATGTCTCTTAGGCTGGTTTGCACGCCCCGACCACCACACACACACACACACACACACACACACACACACACACACACACACACACACACACACACACACACACACACACTCTAGGTGCAACCACCGACCCACGGTGTTTGCTTCCGTTTCGTCTCTGGAGGGGGAGCGGAGTATTTTTTTAGACTTGGAATCTTGACCAGAGCCTCACGCCATGCTCTTGGTGATCCCCCGCACTCACCCCTGCACCTGCTTCGCCAGAATGTCTAATCTCGCCCGTTAACAACCTGCCAATGGGCAGCTGTCCTCATACATAAAGATATGGCGAGTTGGAGTGGTGGCCCTCTGCCGCAAACATGACAGCCAATGCCCTTCCACATGGGTGAGCTGGGAGTGTGTGTGTGTGGGCGGGGGTGGTACTGCTTCACTAGGGTTTGCGTATTGCATCCCTAGGGTCTCGGAAGTCGCCCTCACCACTTAGCTTCCGATTCCCGCACTTTCCTCGTAAATCTGGGAGAATTGTAGGGGGGGGGGGGCTAGGTCGAACCGAAAGGGGTGGGGCTGGGGGAAATCAGTTGGAGAGAGGGGTGGGGTCATAAGTTGAGGGCCCTGGTCGTCATCCCCCTCAGCAGAGCTTTCAGGCGTGGCTGTCGCCCCCCTCCCCTCAGCTCCCCTCCCGGCGCGGTCCGTGAGCCGAGGAGCCGGGAAGGGCTGGGTGAGCGGGGTGGGTGCGGGGCGCCGCCAGAGATGCGCCTCGCTTGCCGCTGACGCGAACCCAAACCCTCCCCCAACACTTGTTTTAAGATAGTCTGTGTGTGTGTGTGTGTGTGTGTGTGTGTGTGTGTGTGTGTGTGTGTGCGTGTGTGTTATGGTGTTGGGTGCAGCTGAGGTGGTGGTGGTGTTGGGGGGGCTGCTACATGCTCTGTGTGCGCGGGAGAGCGTCAGATTTTTTGACAAGGCGACTCTCGCGACCAGCCCTTGTCAGCCACTCCCAGCACAACATATATAGACATACAGGAGTGAGCCGGGCGCCAAACGTTACAGCGAGACAGGACTGGGAAAGGATGTGCCGCCCGCCCTCCCTCCCTCCCTACTTCCCTTCGCTTCTCTCACTCCCTCGCTCGCTCTCTCTATCGCTCCCACTACCTCTTCTTCCTGCCACCAAGCAGCCCTCTCCCTGCGACATAGGAACACCTTATGCATTATTGAAAGACACTTTTCCTAAAAGGCTGCTAGCGCATTATTCAGCAACTGCAGTGACATGCCTGGATACTGAAAATGTCCACTTTCCAGTCGGCGGAAATGTGCTTGCCCAGGTAGCTCAGCTGAGGTGGAAATATTGGGCTGGGTTGTGGTGGGGGGACTAGCATGGCTGCGGGGCTTAAAGAGACAGTTGCAGGCGGCCGCGCAGAGTTTGACCCAGGAACGAATACCTTCATTAAAACTGTACCTGGTATTATTTCAAAAGGTCCCCTCATTAAAAGTGCTATAACTTCAGCCTGAAAACCTTTGAAAGGTCAATGCAATACACATTAATATATTGTAAATGCGTCAACCTATATTAGGACTGTGAATCCCTTGTTGAACTAAATATGACCAGGTCAACCATTATGACATAGCAGGCAAGAAATCTAGATATTAAATGTTTATTCGCCGTGTTTGATTAGGTACCTGAAATGCATGGATTTTAGGCTCAGCATTTGCCTGTGCAGACACATTACAAATATAGATCATATTCTATGATTTCTCTGGCGCGGCCCGCCACTGAGACTCATCGTCGTCACAGCAGAGCTTATTCTGTGAAATGAAAAGCTTAAACCAAGCATACCCATGCCATATGGCACAGGACTCATTTCAATGACGTCACCTTGCAAAAAACTTTGATTGGGCCGGTGTGCTATAATGAACTTGTGAAAAAAATTGAAAAATACACCGCTCAAGGAAACACTGTCATTAATTGACATTGGCATTTCAAACACAGCCAAGACATAGTATGTATAGGCAATACTCAATGGCAGACTAAACGTCTGGTAGGTGGGCCTAGAATAACTACAGCAATACAGAACTGTTATCGTGGCAGTGGCTTTAAAGGCAAACACGTAACACATCCCGCAAGGGGGCGCCCCTGAAAGAAAACGGATTAGTTTCACCCTAATTTCCTTAATTGACCATAACTCACGTAACTCTCCGAAGCAAAGACCTATGAGAAGCACGACGTACCTGCCGATAACCTGCATTACAGCCTGAGGTCCAGGGAGCAGTTGCGGGTTTTGCGTACGCGGCAGTAAACACCTTGAGTAGAATGACCGCCTGCATAAACGGAAACTTTTGAAGCCCAACTTACATTCCTTGATCTTTCCGGAGCGCCGTTTTTGGATTCACGGTTCCCGGTGCGTCCCCCGTGTGCTCGCCGCTCAACAAGTCAACTGTACGGGGTGTGTGTGTGTGTGTGTGTGTGGGGGGGGGGATTGTTCTTAAAAGTTGATCGGCGAAAGGGAAGCCGCCGAGGGTCCGCGGCGCGTCCAGCGGCCGCCCACGCCGATCTCCGGGGGAGCGCGCGTCTGCGCTCCGCCGGCGGGGATCAGGCGCCGAGGAGGAGGAGGAGGAGGAGGAGGAGGAGGAGGAGGAGGAGGAGGAGGAGGAGGAGGAGGAGGAGAGGGCGATGAGAGCGAGGGATCTGTCCCACTTCACGGCGAAGCGCGGGTCGTTACCCACGCCGCTCCGTCAGCGAAGCAACGTTGTGGTTTGTTTTGGGGGTTTTTTGGGTTTTTTTTGTGCGCGTCGCGTTAGTTTGATCGGATCTGGTGCCCGAAGCGTCCAGCATTCCTCCGCACGCCGTTGCGCCGGGCGAGTGGGATGACTCAATAGGTCCACACTTGGGGCGGGAAAAAAAAAATAAAAAATAAAAACAACCCACAACTTTGACGTGCGTGTGGGGCCCCTCTCCCCCCTCTCTCTATTTCGACGTAGAACTCCTCGCGTCCGGTCACAAATACACTCGGCGTCCTTCGGGCGCGCAAAAATGCGCCGCCTCTCCGTCCCTCCGTCTCCTCGCCCCGCGCGATCGGGTCCCAGATCAGTCGCGGAGGACGTGAAGTGCAGCCCGGCAATTAGAGAATCACCCGCCGCTGTTTTTGTCGCTCGCCCAGCTCTACAGCCCCCCCCCCCCCCCCCCCCCCCGCCCCAGCGCCGACCCACCGCCAGCAGCGGATTGATGCGCAGCGCAGATAACGCGCTGGGGAAGATCTATTTGATTAGACGCGCCACTCAGCCCGTATTCTTCCGCGCACCCGTGCGTTTTCTCCACCACCAGCCTGCGGGGCGTAGGGGGTGTGGGGGGGGGGGGGGTGTGAACCCTTAGCTTTCTGTTAAAAGACAAACATTTGAACGATGCCCGTCCACTCTCACCCACCGCTCCATCGCAGTCAAATCGCGCTTTAACATAACGGTGGGAATCCCATAAATAGGCTTTACCTGCACGCCGCAGGGTCCTAGAGTGGAGGCGTCGTTTATTTTGTGTGTGTGTCTGTGTGTGTGTGTGTGTGTGTGTGTGTGTGTGTGTGTGTGTCTGTGTGTGTGTGTGTGTGTGCGCGCGTGCGTGTGTGCGTGCGTGTGTGGGCGTGCCTGCGCGCGCGCGCATACGTGTGTGCACGTGTATGAATGGTTGTCAGTG